>NW_026561291.1:301247-424251 GCF_028858705.1 Grus americana
AGACCTCTCCTCCCTGTCCCTGCTCACAGAGCCCATCCCACCCTCTCTTGCTCAGCTCTGCCCTGCAACACCTCCGGCACAGGCACTGCCCAGGGGCACCCTCTGTGTTGGCAGGTCTTAAGGAGAAGAGCAGATCAACCCTGAAGGCACCACAAAGGTGATGTGAATGCTTTCTGTAGGCAGAGGAAAGGGTGAAGTGACTTTATCAGGTGCCTTGAAAAACCTGTTCATCACTCACTGTAATGCTGGAGGAGTCTTGGTCTCCTGTGCAAACCTGACAGCTGCATCACTGTTTCCTCCTACCATCACAGCAGGGAATTCAAAGCACGAACCCTGAGAAGCACCTTTACTGACAGTTAGCCCCTGCCCTGATGTGCTTCATGAAAAGTGGCCCGGGAAATGTCCCAGGGGTGATCTGGAGCTGTGAACAGCCCTGACCTGCACAGCACCCTCAGACCAGCAGAAGGACTCTGCCCTGCCCTTCCAGGGGGTCGCTCCTTCCACCCACAGCTTCTCCCTGCAGTTGCATGGGGAGGTCCCCGGGCAGGCTGAGGGCTGACCCTGGCAGGCAGAAGATTCCCCCGGTGTGGAGGGACCGTCCTCTCAAGTACAGCCCTGGGCACCTCCAGCTGAAAACTGTGGCTACACAGCTATTCAAAATTGCCTAAAAAAGCCCCCTCCTTACAGATCCCAGGAGCTGTGAGCTGTGCCAGCTTGAGATGTCTCCAGGAACGACAGCTCCATTGCCCTGAACCCAGAGACTTACCATGTCAAGGGCTGCAAATCTTTCTCTTTTCAGCTCTCAGTCAGCCTCCCAATCCTGACCGCCTTTAAGCTCTTCATCTGCCTTGCTCACCTCCCTGAGATACCCTGGCAGTGCCCTCAGCCCTGCTGTGCTCTGCAGAGGAGCTGCTCCTGGGCAGAGATGTCTCTCTGCAGCACAGCCCACTTGCCATGAGCTCCCTTTGTCCCAGGAGACCAGCAGCAGAGGCCCAGCCCAAGGCGGCATGTTAATGACCCCTCTGGTGGGTTTGGGGATGAGTCCATGAAGCTCAGACCCTGAGAGGAAGCTGATGAAACCTCTCCAGAAGTCACAGTCCGATGCAAACTCCACAGTTTCTTGGAGCATTAATGGGTCCCCCTGAGGGCCATCCCTGACAAAGCAACTCTGGGGCTGGTTAGAGCAGGCAAGTGGAGGCAGTGATGACAGGTAGGCAAAGGCAATGGCAAGGTGGCTCTGATGCTGAGTAATCCTGGGTGTGTTTGTCAGGGTTCCCTTGACTGAATCTCCATTTGGTCATCTGGTAATTAATGCCTATTGCAGATAGCTGACCGTGATGGTCAAATCTTTCCCAAGATAAGAGCATGAGGAGTTTCAGGGCTCTATAGACCCAGGAAGGAATTATCATGAACACAATCTCCAAAACAGCACACAAGATTACAAACCCAGCATTTACTCGTCTCTGTTTTTATTGGTCATAAATCCAATTAATTTTCCCAAGTTGAGCCTGCTTTGACTGTGAAGATAATTGTTTAATGATCTCTCCCTGTTCGTATCTCAACCCATGAGCCTTTTGTTATATTTTCTCTCCCCTGTCCAGGTGAGGAGGGGGAGTGACAGAGTGGCTTTGGTGGGCACCTGGCGTCCAGCCAGGGTCAACCCTCCACAGTGGAGAAAGGGTAAATGAGGGTTGGGTGTTTGTATGGTAGGCTATGTTGCGGGAAAATACATACCTATATAGACACTCAAACAGTAAGGATGTCTCCAGAAGCTAGTCTTAGGTCCTCCAGCTATCTGGGCGTTGGCTCCAGGATCTCCTCGTCCCCCCCAGCTCCCCCATGCACAGACAAACAGACACATGTGCAAATGGCTCCCTCCAGCACAGAATCACAGAACCATTGAGGCTGGAAGGCAGCCACCTTCCACCTTCTCTCTGCTTCCTCTTCATGCTTGGTTTCTGGCAGGAGCTCTGTTCTAATCCGTGCCAGCCTCCTGCCACCCTTTCTTGAATTCCTGAATATCCAGGCGGACCGTTCTGGAGATTGAAGAGGAGATTGTTAACCATCAGACAGCTCTCTGCACCCTTTTTCTCTTCAGGGCCATATCCCAGGGGATTCTTCCAAGCGGGGCACCCAGCAGGTCAAAGCCTGCTCTCCCGCTGTCCTGACGTCCTGCTCCTTGCTTTTTGGTCTCCTCTCAGAATCCTCCACTTCAGTCCTGCCCGCCTATGTTTCTGTGTTTCCTCCCTCAAAGGCGAGATCACACACAGAAGCTCCAGGATTTAAAAAGAAATTAAAGGGTCAGAAGTGCAAGCCAGGCCAACAATATCTATTTTTCAATGTTCAAACCACACTGAACACGTCAAGCAGCAGTCATACACTGAGATCTAAGACATCCTAGATTGGTCGAGGGTACATCATATAAAGGATGTTGAGGGATTTGTATTGGGTTTACATGGCAAGGGATGGGTAGTGGGGAGGGTGGTGTGCAGGGGCGGCTTCTGTGAGAAGATGCCAGAAGCTGCCCCATCATGTGAGACAGAGCCAGTTCCAGCTGGCTCTAAGATGGACCCACCACAGTGATGGTGATAGCACCTCTGCAGTAACATAGTTAAGATGGGGAAACAACTGCTGCACAACAGCAGCTGGAAGAGAGGGGTGAGACTATATGAGAGAAAAACTTCTGCAGACACCAAGGTCAGTGAAGAAGGAGGGGGAGGAGGTGCTCGAAGTGCCGCAGCAGTGATTCCCTTGCAGCCCATGGTGAAGACCACAATGATGCAGGTTGTCCCACTGCCACCCATGGAGGACCACAGTGGAGCAGATATCTGCCCTGCAGCCCCTGGAGCACCCCGCACCGTGGGAAGGACCCATGTTGGAGAAGTTCATGAAGGACTATCTCCTGTGGGAAGAGGAGTGTGAGGAGGAAGGAGTGACAGAGGCAACATGTGATGAACTGACCGTGACCTCCATTTCCCTAACCCCTGTGCTGCTGCGGAGGAAAAGGCAGAGAAAATTGGGAGTGAATTTGAGCCCAGGAATAAGGGAGGTTTCCGGAGAAGGTGTCTAAAGATTTGATTTTATTTCTCATTACCCCATTCTGATTTGACTGGCAATAAGTTAAATTAATCTCCCTGAGTTAAGTCTGTTTTGCCCATGACGGTAATTGGTGAGTGATCTCCCTGTCCTCATCCTGACCCACAAGCTTTTTGGTGTGTTTTCTCCCTCTGCCCTGTTGAGGAGGGGGAGTGGTAGAGCAGCTTGGTGGGCACCTGGTGGCTAGCCACAGTCCAACCACCACAGATGGATAGAGGCTTTCAGGAGACACGGGCTGGGAGGATCCAGAGTGAAGTTTCTTCAAAGTAAAGAGGCTACTTGGATGTATGGAGCTCCTCAATGGGGAAGGGGACAAGTTGGGTCAGCCCTTGTGCATGAGGGTTGAAGGAGAGGCCAGTAAGGGTGGCATCATAAATGGATAGGATGGGATGGGATAGGATGGGATAGGATGGGATAGGATGGGATAGGATAAGATAGGATAGGATGGGATAGGATGGGATAGGATAGGATGGGATAGGATGGGATAGGATGGGATAGGATGGGATGGGATAGGATGGGATAGGATGGGATAGGATGGGATAGGATAGGATAGGATGGGATAGGATAAGATAGGATAGGATAGGATAGGATGGGATAGGATGGGATAGGATAGGATAGGATAGGATAGGATAGGATAGGATAGGATAGTTCAGTTTGGAAGCACCTACAGTGATCATCTAGTCCAGCTGCCTGACCACTTCAGGGCTGACCAAAAATGAAAGCCTATTAGGAAGGGTATCGTCCAAATGCCTCTTCAACACTGACAGGCTTGGGGCATCAACCACCTTTCTAGGAAGCCTGTTCCAGTGTTTGACCACCCTCTCTCTAAAGAAATGCTTCCTAATGTCTAGTCTAAACCTCCTCTGATGCAGCTTCGAACCATTCCAGGCATCCTGGCACCGGATCACAGGGATCGGCACCTCCCTCTCCATGTCCCCTCCTCAGGAAGCTGTAGAGAGCAATCAGGTCACCCCTCAGCCTTCTTTTCTCCAAACTAGACAAACCCAAAGTCCTTTGCTGCTCCTCAGAGGACATGGTGTCCAGCCCTTTCACCAGCTGCGTTGCCCTCCTCTGGACACATCCAAGGACCTTCATATCCTTCTTAAATTATGGCACCCAGAATTTCACATAGGAAAGAAGAAGAAGGAAGAAGGAAAAAAAAAAACAACAAAGCACCAAAAAAACCAACCCCAAAGTAATAAGTGATGCCAAAGCAATCACTCCCCAGCTTCCACAAGTACGCTGGTGCCCAGCCAGTCCCCAAGCAATGGCTATCCACTGAAAAAAGCCCTCCCCTCCATTTTTGTTGCTGAGCATGATGCTATATGACATGGAAGATCTGGTAAGTTTGGATCAGCTGTCCTTGCTGTGTCCCCTCCCAATTTCTTGTGCACTCTCAACCTGCTCACTCTAAGGGCAATGTGAGAAACAGAGACGGTCTCGATGCTGTGCAGACACTGCTCAGCAATAGCTACACATCTGGTGTGTTATCAACACGGTTTTGGTCCCCAGTCCAAAGCACAGCACCTTACAGGCTGCCATGAAGAGAATGAGCTCCCCCCCCCAGCCCAGTACAATGGGTCACAGCTTTCTAGTGGGGAAGGAGGGCTGAGGTGGGAAGCCTGATCCTCCAAGGATGAAAAGACTGGAGCAAGGGAACGGCTGTCACGGTCTCTGTCCAAGATGTAGGGTGAAGACAGAAGAGAAGCTTGAGCTGGAGCCAGAAGGGAAAAGCTGGAGCAGGGACTTGCTCACTTCTGCCAGGAACAGGGGAGGGAAAGGTGTGTGTGTGTGGGGGGAGATCCAGGCGATGACCTTGTTTCAGCCCTCAGAAAGAGGAACTGCTCCCCTCACTCCAGCCTCTCCACCTCCCCTTGCAGCAGGATAAGCAAAGGCTTCTTATTCAATCCTGATACTTCAATAGTTCCCCACATAAGATCACCAAGGTGTTTATTTTCAAGGAAAAAGCAAACCCATGACATTTTCAACATTTTTTTTTTTAAACAATGATATTTCTCTCCAAGGACCTTTTGCTTTCTTCCCTTTGCCACTTCACAAGAGGACTCAGTGGCATGTGCTTTGGAAGAGCCAGCTGGTATCCAGAGCTTCCAAAGGAGCTAGAAGCATCTTTTGCCTGTGTCACCAAGGGAGCATGAGCTCTGGGTGCAGGCCAGGGCTTTCCTGAGCACTTTCCTGATGGCCTCCTTGACCTCCCTGTTCCGCAGGCTGTAGATGAGGGGATTGACCAGGGGCGTCAGGATGGTGTAGAAAAAGGAGAACACTTTGTTGAGCTGCCTCAGCGGGCCTGTTCTAGGTAGCATGTAGACAACAAAGAGGGTGCCATAGTAAACAGTGACAATGGAGAGGTGAGAGGAGCAGGTAGAGAAGGCCTTCTGTCTGCCCGTGCTGGACGGGATCCTCAGGATGGCAGCTATGATGCACACGTAGGAGGCCAGCATGAACAGGAATGGAAACATTAGGTCCAGAAAGGCAAAGACAAACCCAATGAGCGTGAACACCTTGGCGTTACTGCAGGCAAGCTCCAGCAATGGGGTAAACTCACAGAAGAAGTGGTCAATTGCCTTGGGGCCACAGAACTGCAACTGGGATAAGAACACTGTGACTACCACCAGCAGCAGTGAACCCCCTAGCCAAGATGCAGCTGCCAGGTGTAAAGAGACCTTCCAGGTCATGAGGCTGGCATAGAGCAGAGGCTGGCATATGGCCAAGTACCGATCGTAGGACATGGCCGCCAGAAGGTAACACTCAGTAGTTGCAAGGGAAGCAAAGAAGTAGAACTGAGCCATGCAGCCGTGAGCAGAGATGCTGCTCTCCCCAGACAAGAAGCTGGCCAGCAGCCGTGGCAGGATGGTGGAGCTGTAGCAGGTCTCCAAGGAGGACAGATTGCCCAGGAAGAAGTACATGGGGGCGTGCAGATGCCGGTCTGCCACCACCAGCACAACAATGAGGATGTTCCCAATCATGGTGACTGAGTAGATCATAAGCAAGAGGAGAAAGAGCAGGTACTGGAGCGTGGGGACATCACGTATTCCCAGCAGCACAAAATCCATGGATGCTGTCCCACTGTCCCTTTCCCCTTCGGCCATGCAATGTTGTTTGTCTTTTATTTTCTCAGTTGTCACAAAGAGGGGCTACGAGAAAGAAACACATTTCAGCGTTTACCTTCCACGTTTTTTTGTGTAGGACATTTTTCTGTTCACGCTAGCTTTATGTATGTCATGCCTAGTGAAAGCATAAAATAAATGTTCTTCCTGATGGGTAGAGAACACTCATCCCACAGAGCCACTGCAGACTCTGGAGGTGAGCTGCACAATGGAAGTTCTTCTTTCTCACTACAGAATAAATCCATGAAGTGCATTTGCTCACAGAGAAACAAACAACGTTCATATGCCACTGGGTATGCCCTGGAAAACATGTTATAGTCGTTGAGGATTGACATCCTTCTGCTCTCAGGAAAGAGAAAGTGTGCCAGAGAAAAGGAACCCCTCTCTCCAAAAAAGCCCACTGTGTGAAACGTCATGCCAGACACCACCCTTCCTCCAAAGCAAGGGATGGGCACATCGCAGGGTGAGTGGCCACAGCTCTCTGAAGCACTCACATGAGGAGGAAGGGATTCCTGCCCCACTCCTTCCCATCCACCCAACAGGCCAATTTCTTCCAATTGAGAAAGGGCACATCAGGCGTTACTGGCTCAGATGACCAATGGACTGTGCTGTGGGACTGCCAGAGAGATGCTAAAAACCATATTGTAGGTCAAAATGCAGCATAAAAAGTTAAAAGGAAGTGATCAAAAAAAAAAAGATAGGGAAGGGGTAACTGGGAGTCAGCCAAGCCACATGGGAGAGGTTGTGCAGAGGAGAATAATGGGAAGGTTTAAGGAGACCAATCCAGACATTTTTCAGTGGTGCCCTGAAGAAAGGACACACTGAAATACAGGAAATTCCATTGAAAGATAGGGTGGTCAAACACTGGAACAGTTGCCCAAAAAGGTTACGAAGGGTCCACCCTTGTGAATATTAAAATCTAGACGGGACATGGTCCTGAGCCACTTGCTCTAGCTGCCCCTGCTTTTAGGAAGGGGGAAGGTGGACTGGATGATGTCCTGAAGTGGCTTCCAAGCCCAGCTGCTCTGTGATTCTGTGATTGAAAGCTGCTGGGCAGAAGTATTTGCTTCACATTTGTCCTTCATCAGCAGTGGTTCCTGAGGTCTTGGGGGCTGCCTCCCTGCAAATCCCAGCCCAGCAGCATGACCTCAGCATGGCCAGCTGTGCCTGTGGGGCTCCCTGAGAAAGTAGGACACTGAGCAGGTCATCCCCAGGGTGCCACGGGGTGAGGTGGGAGAGGATCAGGGTCAGGGCCATGGCCAGTGCCAGGGACATGCCTCAGCACATGACTGGAGAAAGCTCACGCCCGAGAAACACACCTCTCTGCACAAGCCCTTCCCTCTAAGTGTCCCACACCCACCTCTGAGGCTGGAATGCGTTTCTTCCAGCGGTGGTAATCACAGGAAATGTCCTGAGAGTTTGCCCAAAGCTACTCAGAATAACTGACACTCCAGCCCTCTCCACCGCACGGGACTGAGGAAGCTGAGACTTGCAGAACAAAACCTACATGATTCTAATGCTGAGGGAGTGAGAAAACAAGCAAAACCCAGCAACAACGAAAAAGTAAAACAAACCCAGAGACAACCGAAATAGCCCCGTGAATGATGAAGTAAAGGGCACAGGCAGTCTGGCCCCATGCAGCTTGCCCAAATGCTCCCCCCAGCCAGCTCAGGTGGGAGAGTGTCCAGGGGCTGTCCCCGGGGTCTCACTGTGCCAGGGGCTCGGGGCTGTCTGGGAGAAGTGGGGAGCTGGGGTGGGAAGACGTGCAGGAAAGGACAAGGCTGAGACTCGGGTCTCTACACCCTCATTTCTTCTGTTCAAAGACGCAGCAGATTGACTAATAAGGCCCAGCCTTCACTCCCCCTCAGCACATCCACACAAACCTGCAGTCCTTGTCATGAAGGAGTGACATCTGCTCTGATGTCAATGAAGTCCAGGGTCAAGGTCTTAGCTTCTGCCTTTTCCCTACCATTTCTTCACTTCTTGGACCTCACTGCAAGCCCCGAACCAGGGCTCATTCCTGACTCTGCCCTTGCCCTCTCCTCCCAGCAACTCTGATGATGAGTCTCCAGCAGCACCTGAAGGCTCCCAGCTCTCTGAAGCGTCCCAGGGTTTATAGCAGAAAGGAGACTCTGAAGGTTCCTGCTGCCACGTGTCCCTCCTGAGGATCTGCAGGGAGTAAAAACAATGTAATTGACCCCCTGGTGGTATGGAAGCTCTGAGCTGGTGGAAACTGTCAACAGCTCCAGGCAGTGCTGACACCCCAACAGCATGACGTAAACTGAGGCAGGGCAACTGAACCAGGGGCATCTCTGAATTTGGTGAACAGGAAAGTCCCCAGAAACGGCATTCACCTCACTTCCCTTCAGATGACTGCATCTTCATCAACTCACACAGAATTAGAAAGCCTCAGACCTTCTGAGGCAGAGGGGCCGGGCTTGTGTGGAGCTGAAGGCAGCAGAGCGTTCAGCATGTCCCTCAGATAGGATTCCTCTCTCCAGCACAAGAGGTGCACGGGGGCCTCCCTTGCTCCTTTGCTAGCCAAGGGGAGCAAGCGGGCATGACTCCTTCCAGTCCTGTTGGACATGCAGTGTGGGAGAACCATCTCCTCTGCCTCTGCCTGGGCTGGAAAGGCAGGAGAGGGAGGCCCAGTGGACACAGACATTTGTGCTGTTGCTCCTACGGACAAGAGATCCCAGCGTATCCTGGGAGCCTCACACTGAAATGTAAGTGCTGGGGATCCAAGTCTAAGCTGCACAGATGCACTCCTCATCCTGTTGGTGATGGTCAAGGAAGAGGGGGAACGCTCTTGCCAGCACAGTTTACCTTCTTTCTTTGGACACTGAATGCTTTTGGTATGTTTCTCTGCTCCATGCAGAGACTGCAGATACCCAAAGGCATCAGCAGTGGCCCCAGGAACCCATGCCCAGGCTATCCCACCCCACTCCCGTCTGGTGACTCCCCTCTGTATGGTGTTTTGGTGTTTACCCTCCAGCTGGACCCCTCCCTTCCCATCTAATTCAGTTGCCAAGGAAGCCCTCGGTGGGCCGCGTCAGCTCACTGCTTTGGCAACGTGGCTGCACCGGTTGCGCTCATTGTGCATGGTGGCAATGGGGACAGGCTTCTTTCCTGCTCTCGCCTCCCACCTGGCTGTCTCCTCTGCAGGAAAGTCCACCTGATGAGCTACAGGCCTGAGAAACTGGCATCTGCTCCCACTCAGCAAACCAGGTTCTTTGCGAGGAACACTCTGACCGCATGATGCATGGAAACAAATTTTGTTTAATCACACCTGTAATTTTGATTTGAGGTACTCATTTAAGGTGACACTTGTTCCTTCAGTGTCAGAATATTTTTTTTTTTTTTGCTATACTTGACATGTTATAGCAAATAATATATATATATACACACACACATACATATTTATAAAGAATATACTTGGTTATGTTATATTCTTTGTTATGTTTCTGGTCTCTAAATATTCACTGTCATGACACCAGGCATCCCCAACTGTCAGGAGGAAACACAAGGACTGAAGCCAGCTCCGACCTCTCACAGTCTTTCAACTCTTTTAAGAGAGCCTTGATCTTTAATAGCCCAAAGTTGGGCTAAGCCACACATGCACCTCCTGGTTAGTCTGTCAGGTGCCCAGGAGCTGCACAAAATGATTTGTTGTGTTAAAACATTCTCAAGGTATTTGACACACACCCATGATTATTTTATGTAGCTGATGGGGAGGGATGGGGAGGAGGAAATTCAGCCCTCCTGCTCCCCAGTTTCTCTTGAATAAACTATAATTCTGTGCCCTTGCACATCACTACTGACATGCAAAAGAGCAGCTCAGCTCCCTCCCTCACACGGCCACAGGGTGTGGGATGTCGCCAAGTGCTCACAGATGCTTGGAGGGACTTGAGGCTGTAGCTCCAGCCTTTCCCATCTCCACACTCAGAGATTTGTCTCTGGGAGATACTACAGCTGGGAAGAGCGCTGTGCTCCAGGATGGCCAGACTGCAGGAGACACAAACATTGACAATGCCACTCGTCCCTGCTTCCATCCCCTTCCCATCACTGGCAGTGTAAGGGATTTGTCTTGGTGGACATCCCCAGAGGTGTGTGTGGCCTTTGAAAGGCCACGAGCCATCACTGAATCCCTGTGGAAATGCCTGAGGCCTGGGAGGGGGTTAGCTCACATCCCCTGCACCACTGAAAATGGAGGGATCAGCCACAAGCTGTTGCTGGGAGTTTCCTCTGGACCTTGCTTCAGAGAGGCTGGATCCCGCAGGGAGTGACTCCTCCTCAGACAAACAGATCAAAGCTGAAAGAGGAATTCACTCACTGCTTCCCATTGCCAGCCAGATGTCCAGTCACTTTCTAAGGAAGTAGGGCTTCAGCATGCGTGACTGTTATTTGGGCACAGGATCATCATAACCATGAACTACTTCTCCTTCCTTCCTTCCTTCCTTCCTTCCTTCCTTCCTTCCTTCCTTCCTTCCTTCCTTCCTTCCTTCCCCTGAGCTTTTCTTGCTGAGCATGATGTCATATGGTACGGAACATCCCTTTGGTCAGTTTTGGTCAGCTTCCCAACTGGGTCCCCTCCAAGGGGATCTATGAATCAAGCTGGCCCTACCCAATCAAAACTTTTCCGTACTGTAGAAGGGGATAAAGTCCCCGTAGTGCACATAAAAAATATGTTGTGGAAGACAGTCTGGGTTACTCCTGCCTCGGGCAAAGGCAAACCCATCCGTAGGATTGCTTTTGCTCAACGACCTGGGTGTACTTGGTGGGTGATGCAGGAGGATCGAGAATTCTGATGTATACCTCAAGGGGATTTGATTTTGGGTGAGAATAACCAATGTCTTGAATTGCATGATGCTAATTGCTGTATAATACCAGATGTCACCACTACTATGGTGGCTCTATGCCCTATCAACAGGATTACAGTAACAATCACCCAGATTAATGAAGAATGAATTTTGATGAAACTGAGCAAAGTGCCACGATGATAGATCCGGACAAGTGCAGTGGTGATCGAACCAGAACTGGCTTCAGCATGCAACAATCTCTGCCACTGTGAAGGATGACAGAGGGAGCCTGAAGTCATGGTCTGCATGAACTCAATGGACATTTAATGAACATTTATGGACATTTTACAGATATTTCACAGGAGTCGTCCATTGACTAATGATATCTGTGTGTACATCTCAAAGGACAGGAAAAGTGGTGGTGATTAATTGCAGCATATTGGAAAGTGTGAGACCTGGGCATGATGTAAATGGTATAGCATAAGCGGTGTATGCTGTCCTGGTTTTGCAGGGATAGAGATAATTTTCTTTCTAGCAGCTGGTGTAGAGCTGTGTTTAGGTTTAGGATGAGAACAATGTTGATAACACACCAATATTTTAGTTGTTGCCAAGCAGTCAAGGACTTTTCAGCTTCTCATAGTGGCCTGCCAACGAGATGGCAGGGGACACTCAAGAAGCTGCGAGGGGGTGCAGCCAGGACAGCTGACCCAAACTGGCCAAAGGGATATTCCATACTGTATGATGTCGCGCTCTGTATATAATGGGGGGGTGGGCCAGGAGGCAGCGTGGCTCGGGAACTAGCTGAGCATTGGTCCGGGTGGTGAGAAATTGTGCTGTGCATCACTTGTTTGTATATTCGTCTATAATTATTGTTCTTGTAGTTGTTGTTATGACTACTACTATTATTATTGTCATTCTTTTATGTCCTATTAAACTGTCTTTATCTCAGCTCACAAGTTTTACCTTTTTTCTTTTCCATTCTCTCCCCATCCTAGTGGGGGGAGTGAGCAACTGGCTGTGTGGTTGTTTCAGCTGTCTGCCAGGTTAAACCACGACAATCCCATAGTATGTGATCCCAGCCTTTTTTTTTTTTTTTTTAAATCATCATAATTGTCATTATTGCTGTTTGACTCTTCTTCACGGTTATTATGTTTTATGGAGAAATGTTTGCATAGGCATCACTACATGTGAGGCACATAATACTTTGTGTCGCCCAGCGCCCTTATGAAAGTGTGTCTAAGACTGGCTCGGAGCTGGCCTATCTCATGGCATCTCTGCAATAAAATGGGATCTCCTGGTGCAGTGCTTTCAGGCTGGGCTCTTCCTCCAAAGAGGCCTGAGGAACTGCACCCCTCAAGTCCCTCTTCCTCCATGTGTTGGGGAGTACAAAGCTCAATGGTTGTGAGCTTCTGGAGACCTAGGACTGGATTCAGGAGTCACCAGTTGGTGTCTGGTGACAGTGAAGATGGTGAGTGTCAATGAGGGATGTAGCCAGGGCTTTCCCACAGGTGACCTTGAAGACACCAGTCCTCCAGGAGGGACATCTGGAGCTGCCCGGAGAGCATGGTGGTTCTCTAGGGACAGCATGTTCCTGAGGTGGTGTGGAGGTGGAAGAAGGCTGCAAAGAGAGGGTTTGGGGCCTAAACTAGAGGGGATGTGCAGACCTCCTCTGGGCACTCTCCAGATACTCCCCACCTGTCTTCAGCAGGGATTCCCACAGAGGGACACAGTGGTCCAGATGTGGTCACACCAGGGCTCGGTGAAGCCAGGCAAAAACTCAAGATGTCTGGGTGGCCATGCTCCTCTTAATGCAGCCCCACATGCAGCTGGCCTTGGTCGTGGTGAGCACGTACCACTGGCTTGTAGGATGTTCCTCGTAGCACCCAGGCCCTTCTCCTTGTGGTGAGTGCTCAGTGCCAGGACCCAGCCTGCCCTGATGTGTGGGGTTACTCCTCTCCCCAGTGCAGAACTGGCCATTTCTCCTGGTATACTTTAAGAGGTTTCTGTTAGCACATCTCTCCCACAGTTCCTCAAGGTGCCCCTGAAGTTCCATTTGGTCAGCTGTTCATGTTTGTTTGCAGGTGGCTCACCCTGATGGTGGTGTCTATCACTAGGTAACAGCATGAGGAGTTGCAGGGTTCTACAGACAATAAAAGGAGTTACTGGGTTTAATTGCTGAGCCAGGTAGGAATTACCATGACAACCACCTCTGAAACACCAAAGGAGGGTACAAAGCCAGCAAAGCCAGGGCCAGTGGAAGAAGAGTGAATGAGGGTTGGGCTGTTTCTGTGCTAAGCTGTGTTAGTGGAAAATGTATACCTGTACAGGCACACAGACAACATGGATCCCTCCAGGAACTGGTCTTAGACCCCTCTGTCTATCGAGGAGGTGACTCCAGGATACCCTCACCCCCACGCACAGACAAGTACACATGCACACCAATGGTGCTCTGCAGCACAGAATCACAGAACCACTGAGGCTGGAAGGCAGCCACCTTCCACCTTCTCTGTCCTTCCTCTTCAGGCTCGACTTTAGGCAGAAGCGCCTTTCTCGTCCATGCCAGCTTCCTGCCACCTTTTCTTGACTTCCTGCATGTCAGGGTGGACAGTTCTGGAGCCTGAAGAGGAGATCCTTGACCATCGAACAGCTCACGGCACCCCCTCTTCTCTGCAGGGCCATATCCTATGGGATTCTTCCAAGCAGGTTCCTCACCAGGCCAAAACCTGCTCTCTTGAAGTCCTGTTCTTTGCCTTGTTCCCATCTTTCAGGAGCCTCAACTCTTCCTTCTCACCCTTGACTTTTTACATCCTGACCAGCTCTTCCTTGTTTGTAAGTGGTGTGGGTTAACACCAGTAAGAAATTAGGCACCACACTGCAGCTCACTCACCATCCTCCCCCACAACCAGGGGGATGGAGCAAAAGGGAAGGAAAAGTAAAAGCAAGAAAACTTGGGGGTGAAGATAAAAATTGTTTAATAAGAGCATGGGAAGTGGAAGAAGGACAACAAAATAAAAAAAAGTGATGCAAAGGCAATTACTCCCCACCTCACGCAGGCAGACAGCAATAAGGTCTCCCATCAGCCTCCTCCTCTCCAGGCTAAACAACCCCAGTTCCCTCAGCCGCTCCTCATAAGACTTTGCTCCAGTCTCTCTACCAGCTTTGCTGCTCTTCTCTGGACGTGCTCCAGCTCCTCAATGTCCTTCTTGTACTGAGAGGCACAAAAATGAACATGTGCACTCGAGGTGCAGCCTCACCAGAGCTGCGTACAGGGGCACAATCATTTCCCTACTCCTGCTGGCCACACTATTTCTGATACAAGCCAGGATGCTCTTGGCCTTCTTGCCCACCCGGGCACACTGCTGGCTCATGTTCAGCCAGCTGGCAACCAGCACACCCAGGTCCTTCTCCACCAGGCAGCTTTCCAGCCCCTCTTCCCCAAGCCTGTAGTGTTGCCTGGGGTTGTTGTGACCCAAGTGCAGGACCCGGCACTTGGCCTTGTTGAACCTCATACAGATGGCCTCTGCTCATTGATCCAGCCTGTCCAGATCCCTCTGCAGAGCCTTTATACCCTCAAGCAGATCCACACTCCCACCCAACTTGGTGTCATCTGCAAACTTACTGGGAGTCCACTTGATCCCCTCGTCCAGATCATTCATGAAGACATTAAGGAGAACTGGCCCCAGTACTGAGCCCTGGCGAATTCCGCCAACTGGTATGAACTCCATTCACCACAACCCTTTGGGCCCTGCCATCCAGGCAGTTTTTTACCCAGCGAAGAACATACCCACAAACTCCATGAGCAGCCAGTTTCTCCAGGACAATGCTCTGGGATATGGTGTCTAGGTAGACAACATCCACAGTCTTGCCCTCATCCACTAAGTGGCTCACCTTGTCATACAAGGATATAAGGGGAGTCAAGAAGCACCTGCCTTTCATGAACACATGATGACTGAGCCTGATTGCTTATCTTGTATGTGCTATGGGAGGGCACTCAAGATGATTTCATCCATAAATATAACAGGGATAAAAGGAGCCTTCGCATATAAACCTTTGTCTGGTCAATATGCTGGTCTGGACATGCCCTGCGCCTGAACTCAACCATCTGATGTGTCTCCTCGTTCAGCTCCATTTCTAACTCTGTTCCTGGCTGGGGGGCTCTCTATGCTGTGTGCGTGCATGTGCCAGGAGCAGCTCTACGTGCCAGCAAGGGGAGTCAGACCAGCTGTCACAGAGGCCCATGTGTCTGTGCTGCCGGCTGCGGAGTGAGTGAGGTTACACGCGTCAGTGTGCAATTGGTGGTGAAGATCAAGCTGGAGTCGCTGGTGCAAAGGTGAAGTGACCTGGGAGCCAAGGCTGTGTGAGCCACTCCGATGGTGAGACCATGGAGAGGCTGGTTCTGGAGGAGCAGGGGAGTTCAGTGCCAGCTGCTGTAGAGTCTGCGAGTTGACTGAGAGACTTCATTCTGAGTGTGTGGGGGGTGTGTGCACGTGCACATGTGCTGGCATTTCTGTGTGCATGTGTGTGGGGGATGGCGTGGCATGGAGCTGCAGCAGTCTCACCTCTGTCGGGCTGCTGGATTTGGCTCCTGGAGGGATCCATGTTGTCTGTGTGTCTACACAGCTATACATTTTCCACTAATATCACCATGCGTCAAACAGCCCCACCCTCATTTCTCCTTTCTCTACTGACCCTGGTTTGGTTTGTTTTGTACCCTCCTTTGGTGTTTTGCAGACTCTCTTCATGGCAATTCCTACCTGGGTCTGTAGAGATCTGCAACTCCTCATGCTGTTCTCTTGTGAGACTACACCACCATCAGGGTGAGCCACCCGCACACAAACAGTAACCGCTGACCAAATGGAGCTTCAGTCCAGAGGGACCTGGAGAAACTCGGGGATTTGGCCAAAAGAAACCTCGTGACGTTGACAAGGAGAATTGGCCAGTCTGGCCTCAGGGAGAAGAACCAACCTGTACATCAGGGCTAGCTGGGACCTGCTGTGCTGAGGAGGGACTCTGAGGAGGAGAAGGGCCTGGCAACTGCGAGGGACACCATCCGAGCCAGGGGTTTCTGCTGACTGTGAAGAAGGCCACTTGCATACGGGGCTGCGTTAGGATGAGCATGGTCCCCCAGAGCAGGGCAGTTCTTCTGGCCCTTGACACCGCACTGGTAGGGACCCCCACACATGGCTTTGTCCCAGTTCTCGGCTCCCTCTTTTGCTGGAGCTGGGAGGAGCTGGAGAGTGGCCAGAGGAGATGTGGCCAGGTGGAGTTTGGGGCCTTAAGCAGATGGGCTGTGTGGAGGGGCTGAGAGACCTGGGCTTCTTTGGCCCCTTTGCCCAGTGGTGGAGAGGCTCAGGGCAGTCTAGGAGTAGCCTGAGACTGCTTGAAAGGTGGTTTCAGAGATGGTGGAACTTTTCTTAAATCTGGGAAACATCATGAGATGCCACCAAGTGCATCTTGGGAGGTTGAGATGGGACACGAGGAGAAAGAAATGTCCCTACAAGCGCAGTTCTATGGTACAAGAGGCCACCCAGCAAGAGTCTGGATTAGCCAGAGCTTTGCCTTTCAATGAAGAGTCTGCGAGGATGGAGAGATATCAGTAAGGGTAGGAAGACGCTCAGATGAGACCCAAGTTGGTGAGCAGGCTGGGTGTCAAGAGCCTGCAGGGAAAGAGGTGCAGGTGTGGGACACTGTAGGACATGCTGTGGTGGAGACATCTGGGGGCAGTGGCAAGGCTGAAAGCCCCCAACACAGCCAAGGCCTTGGTCTGCTGGGCTGTGGCTGTTCTCTCTGCAGGTGATGCCTGTGAGGAGACATCTTCTCATTAGAGCACCAGGACTTCATCGCCCCCTTGTCACAACCTGTGAGCCTGAGAAGGAGTGTGTGGTAGTCCTGCTCTAGGCATTGCACATCCCCACATCACACTGGCCCAGGAAGAGCCCTGAGACACGTGTGAGGGACAGGATGTCCCCTCCCAGGGGCTGGGGGTCAGGGCTTGGCCCTTTGGCTCGATGAAACACACCCAGGATTACTCAGCATCAGAGCCACCTTGCCATTGCCTTTGCCTACCTGTCATCACTGCCTCCACTTGCCTGCTCTAACCAGCCCCAGAGTTGCTTTGTCAGGGATGGCCCTCAGGGGGACCCATTAATGCTCCAAGAAACTGTGGAGTTTGCATTGGACTTTGATTTCTTGAGAGGTTTCATCAGCTTCCTCTCAGGGTCTGAGCTTCATGGACTCATCCCCAAACCCACCAGAGGGGTCATTAACATGCCGCCTTGGGCTGGGCCTCTGCTGCTGGTCTCCTGGGACAAAGGGAGCTCATGGCAAGTGGGCTGTGCTGCAGAGAGACATCTCTGCCCAGGAGCAGCTCCTCTGCAGAGCGCAGCAGGGCTGAGGGCTCTGCCTGCAGGCACCGAGGGGAGAACAGCGAGGCAGAGAGAGCTTAAAGGCAGTTGGAAATGGGAGGCTTGCTGAGAGCTCAGGGAAGGAGAAATCTTCAGAGCCCTTGACACGGTAAGTCTCTGGCTGCAGGGCAATGCCGATGCGGTTCCTGGAGGCATCTCCTCAAGCTGGCAGAGCCCACAGCTCCTGGGATGTGCCAGGTGGACTCCCTGTGCAGAGGCAAGTTTGAGTGGCTGTGAATGCAGGTGTGCAGGCAGGGGTGCGCAGTTGTGTCCTGCAGAGCAGGGTCCCTGCAGCCCAGGGGCTGTGTGCCAGGGCAGGGACTCTGCCGCCTGCCAGGGTCAGCCCTCAGCCTGCCCGGGGAACTGTCCAGGGCACTGCAGGGAGAAGCTGTGGGTGGAAGGAGCGACCCGCTGGAAGGGCAGGGCAGGGTCCTTCTGCTCTTGAGAGGGTGCGTTGTTTGTGAGGGCTGATTACAGCTTGAGATTGCCCCTGGGACATTTGCCATGGCACTTCTCAAGGAGCATTGAGGTCCCCTTGGGCAGTGCCCTGCTGCCAGGAGGGGTCTGCAGGGCAGAGCTGAGCACAGAGAGGGTGGGATGGGCTCTGTGAGCAGGGACAGGGAGGAGAGGTGTGGGCAGAGCACCAGCTCCTGGCAGGGACAGCTCCAGGCAGCAGAGACATGGGCAGGGAGTGGGAGGAAACTGCAGCCAAGCCCTGGGCTAGGCTGCCTTCAGGCTGCTCTCTTGTGGTCCCTCACTCTAGATGTCTGCTGGGCGTTGTCTGCTGAGCAATGAGCTGACTCTGCCTTTAGGACATCCCATCTTCAGGACATCTGACTGTCTGCTTTGCCTGTGCTGCTGGGCTTGGGAGCTGCCCCAGAAGAGCACGGCTGTGCTGTAGGATCCCAGGGAGTGCTGAGCTTTCCCTTGGAGGTCAGTTCTCTCCTCTCAGAGGCCTTTGCTTCTCTGAGAGGGGCTGTGTCCTTCTCTCTCCATCACAACTCCACCTCTGGGCTGGGAAAGAGAAGAGTTTGCAGATCTGCCCTTTGAATCATGACTCCCCTGCTCTCGTTAGTGTCTTTTTGGGGGGATTATTTAAAAGTAATTTCTGTTTGGCATCATCTTCAAGGCAGCAGAAGCAATAGTGCAGGTCAGGTGCATAACAGTCTAATGGACACTGCATCTCTCCAGACTCTGCACTAAGCTACAAAGAGCTGAGCCTTTTTGCCTGAACTGTCTCAAGACTCTTCCCATTTTCCATTATGAAATGAGCATTTCTAACCCTCAGAAGAATACTCCCCAGATGTGATTGTGGAAAATGAAAACACAGAAAACACTTATATTAACATGCTAAGCCTCTCTTCTGCAGCCCACACTCTTCTGAGTTGTGAGATCAGAGATTGAATTTTTCCAGTAAATGTGGATTGCATCTGACATGGGTTTAAAACATTGGAGCTGTCACAAACCAGCTCCATGTACCCACTACAGCTGAGCACAGCTGACTCCTCAGCTCCTCACAACACACTCAGCCAGCACAAACCAGAGAAAGAAAATGCATTTCAACTGGGGGGTGTTTCTATGAAAAAGAGAGTGGTTTTGCTCAGTGGATTCTGTCCTAACTTTTCCCTGTCCTTTCGTTATTAGAACTGGCCCCCATGCCAAGAAACAGCAAATGTCCAACGGCAGCTCCATCACTGAGTTCCTCCTCCTGGCATTCGCAGACACACGGGAGCTGCAGCTCTTGCACTTCTGGCTCTTCCTGGGCATCTACCTGGCTGCTCTCCTGGGCAATGGCCTCATCATCACTGCCATAGCCTGCGACCACCACCTCCACACCCCCATGTACTTCTTCCTCCTCAACCTCTCCATCCTCGACCTTGGTACCATCTCTATCACGGTCCCTAAAGTGATGGCCAACTCACTCTCAGACAACAGGTCCATCTCCTATGCAGGATGCGCTGCTCAAGTATTTCTATTTTTCTTCTTGCTTGGAGCTGAGTACACACTTCTCACTGTCATGGCCTACGATCGCTACATTGCCATCTGCCTACCCCTGCACTACGGGACCCTCCTGGGCAGCAGAGCTTGTGTCCACATGGCAGCAGCTGCCTGGGGCAGTGGGTTTCTCAATGCTGTGCTGCACACGGCCAATACATTTTCTATACCACTCTGCCATGGTAATACTGTAGAACAGTTCTTCTGTGACGTTCCCCAGATCCTCAAGCTCTCCTGCTCAGATGCCTACCTCAGGGAAGTTGGGCTTCTTATATTAAGCTGTTTTTTAGGTTTTGGCTGTTTTGTTTTCATTGTGCTGTCCTATGTGCAGATCTTCAGGGCTGTGCTGAGGATCCCCTCTGAGCAGGGACGGCACAAAGCCTTTTCCACGTGCCTCCCTCACCTGGCCGTGGTCTCCCTCCTTGTCAGCACAGGCATATTTTCCTACCTGAAACCCCCCTCCATCTCTTCCCCATCCCTGGACCTGGTGGTGGCAGTTCTGTACTCGGTGGTGCCTCCAGCAGTGAACCCCCTCATCTACAGCATGAGGAACCAGGAAATCATAGATGCCCTGTGGAAACTATTTGAAAACAATCTACTTCAGATCAATAAGACCCCCATTATCCCACCAGGGCTCCCTCTGTATTTCAGGAAGAGCCAGGAGTAGCTTTTCTTCATATGGGTCTGTATTTTTTTTGTGTGCTTCTTTTCTTCTTAGGTTTTTTGTTTATTTTATACCTGTGATATTAGTATTCTTAGCCTGTTACCTCTTTTTACTTGAGCCAAACACCTCATGTACATATGGGTCCAGGCTGCCTGTTTAGATAAACTCCATGGAGAAAGCAGTGGGAAGTTAATTCTCTCAGCTCCCATCTGTGCACATCTCCTCTGGAGCTGGGGGAGCAGCCCCAGCATGCAGGAGGGTTCAGGAGCCAAATGCCCAGCTGCCCCATGGAGTAGCAGCCTGGGTTGCCCTTGGGGCTGCCCCTCGCTGCCTCAGCGGGCACTCCCTCTCTGCTGCCTTCATGTCGGGGCTGCTGCTGCCCTGGAGCCATGGCCAAGGCCAGCAGCAGGAGATGGCCTGGACAGGGCTGCTCTCTCCTCCCTTCCACACTGTCCTGCTGTGTCCTGGCATTGCTGTTACCCCCAAGGTCTCGTGTACCTTATCAGCTTATCTGCCTGGTGCTGTCCCACCTGCAGTGGGGCTGATGGCAGATATCAGTCTGGAAAAGAATGGAGATCTGCCAGGAGAAGTGAGGGGATCTCCAGGGACAGTGTGTGAGTCTGAGGTGGCAGAGAGTGGCACCTCATAAAATGAGTGACAATCCAAGGAGGAGTGTCCCAGAGGAGAAGGCAAACCTGAGGAGACCATGGGCTAACGAGGGCTCTGCAATGCCAGGAGAGGCTGTGAGGAGCCAGAAGGCAAAGGGACATAAGTCTCGACAGTGGTTCATCACACCATCATGGAAACCCTGTGGGCTGGACCTAGTGCAGCCCTCCCCTGCCCTTTGTGCCACTGGAGACACACCATGGTCCTACCAAGCACTGTCCTTGTCTTCTGAGCCATCAGGGAAGATGGAAAGGGGCTCAGCAGCTGTGATCCCCTCTGGCTGGCTCTGCTTCCCACCCTGACCAGCATGGCCAGTGCAGGGTCACCCCATGGCCCCGGGGCACCACAGCCCCCTCGCTCTGCAGAGCAGCCCCACCAGCTTGGGGCCCTGCAGGGAGCATGGGGAGGGAACCAGGAACGGCCGGCCAGGCCAGCACAGACACACTCACCTGGGGAAAGGCTCTCTGCAGAGCAGGGATGACTCTGGAGGAGATCAAAGGAGCATTTCTGTGCCTGAAAGGAGGAAACAATGAGAAAGGGAAACCTCTTTCTGCAGGCACCCACTGGCAGCAGGCTGCTGTGTCCCCTGGCTGGGACTCTTGGTGGCATGGAGAGAGCGAGAAGGTGCCCCAGGGCATTCATCACCCCCCAGCCTCTCCCATCAGCCATTTCCAGCCCTGGTCACTCCCCCAGTTCTTGGTGGTTGGGCTCTGTGGCCATCTCCTTCCTGCTGTTGGTCTTGGTGCCTGTGTTGGGGAAACAGCCAGCCCTGCCCCAGCCTCCTGCCTTGCCCAGACCTTGGCAGAGCCCCGAGCAGGGCTGCCTGGGAACCCGTGCATGGGACATAGCTGGGGCTTGGCTGGGGCTGGGCACTGCTTGGCTGCAGAAGAAGGAGGGCTGCTGAGGATGGACACTGAGGTCTGGCATGGGCACTTGTGGTGGAGGACGCGTCCCTGCCCCAAACACACCCTGTCCTGTGCAGTGTCTGATGATGGGGGCCCTGGGGGCATGTGTGGGGCAGTGGGGCTGCACAGGGGCAGGGATGGGTCATGGATGGGAGCCACAACACAATGATGAGGAGGTGGAAGCCGGGACAGGCTATGAAGGAGGAATTTAGAAAGATGACCTGAGTGTGTGGGCATGTGTTTAGGAAAGCCAGAGCTCGGCTGGAGCTGATGGGGGCTGCAGGCACCATCAAGAGCAAAATGAAGAGCTTCAGCCACTGTGTTTGCAGTAAAAGGCTGAACAAGGAAAGTGCTGCTGAATGGTGAGGGGGGTCGTAACAGCAGACACAGGCGGGGCTGAGTGACTCAACGCCTTCCTTGCCTTAGACTGTGCTCAAAAGTTCTGCCAGGCCTCTGCTCAGTGAAAGGGCTGAAGGAGGAGGAGAGCAGGTATTGAGAGGAACCTCATGAAACCCCCCAAGGACAAGTGCCAGGTTCTGCCCCTGCAGGGGACTCACGCTGGCAATGGCACAGGCTGGGGGCTGCCTGGCTGGGGAGCAGCTCTGTGGGAAAGGTCTTGGTGGGCAGGGAGCTGGACAGGAGGCAGCCGTGTGCCCTGGCAGCAAGGGAGGACAGCAGTGCCCTGGGCTGTAGGACCAGCAGCATGGCCAGGAGATGGAGGGTAGGGATTTACCCTCTCTATGTGGAAAGTTTCTAGCCCACATCCAGAACACTGTGTCCACTTTTGGGAACCCCAAGAATGGAAAGGTGTTGACCATCTGGAGTGGGTTTAGTGAAGGGCCTTGAGATGGTCAGGGGGCTGGATCAGTGTCTCTGTGAGGAAAGGCTGATGAAGCTGGGCTCCTTCAGCCTGGAGAAGGGATGGCTGAGAGACACCTCAAAGCAAGGGAGATCTCACCTTTTTCACCATGAGGCTAGCCAAGCGTTGGAATAAGCATTGATCACCGTGAGAGATTGTAAAGTCCTTTGTCCTTGCAGGTTTTCAAGACCCAGGTGGACAAAGACTTGTGGAACCAGGTCTGACCATTTACCTGACCTGTCTTGGATTAGAGAGTTTTTCTATAGACTTCTCAACATCTACTCTGAAACTCAATGATCTTATCATCCTTAAATCTCTTGTCCAATATCTTATCAGCAGATGAGAGAATAGATGTTTATGGGGTACAAATCCTCCTGTGACCAGCAAAGACAACTAAGACAAACATCTCCTCCAGCCTGGTAGGCTGGGAGGCACTGCCTCAGCTCTACATTACACCTAAAGCTCATGGCATCCTCCCTTATCCACCTCAAAGGCCATGGTCTGGACCCTGAAGCTCCTACATGGAATTTTTATGAATCAGGGAAGCTGAATGCCACCCATGACTATTAAATGCATTCCTGGTGTTCATGAACAGCAAGGAGTTTCTCTTTCTGGTGCATTCCCAGGTCGCATGGACTCCACTTTCAGCAGCCTAATTATCTCTTCAGCCAACTCTTTCACTGGGGTTATAGCTATCCTGTCTGATCTCTCTCTCTCTCAAACATTTCTGGTGAGGCTGTTCCCTGTGGATGGTGAACCTCATTGGAGGCAGCTTGGACTTGGCATCAAGTTGAGGAGCATGGGTTATTGTTTATGAAACTTCACCCTGCTTTCCTTCTGTGTGTTTGCCATGCAGAGCAACGCGGCTGTGCCTGTGTGCAGCCAGGTCCCTAAGGAAAGCAGGTGGGAGTTGGTGCAAAGGAGCTGTAACCTCCAGCTGCAGACTTGGGTGAGAAGTGTGATGTGAGGAGAAGTGATGCAAGTCCCAGGTGGCCCATGAGAAAGATGGCAGGGCTGGGGAGGTGATGAGGAAGGTTGTCCATGCAGTGCCTGTCCTCAATGAGGAGCTCTTCCTACCCATCCTGACTTCAGTAGGAGACCCCCTTGCCCAATATGGACTGGAGAATGCTACTATAACTTCTTCTGTAAATTAAAAACAAACAAACAAACATGCAAACAAATCCCCAAAAACCCAACAAAAAAACTCTAACCAAACCCAAGCTCTTAAAAATCAAAAATACTCCTTTTTGTAGGGCTCACTGAATTCTTTGAAATCTTTGACTTCACATACACCCTGGAGACCTCTCCAATTAGTTGTGTAAGTCTTGAAGACTTGCAGAAAATAACCAGAAGAGACATGGCTTGGTGCATTTTAATGAGCTCCCTGGTGTATTTGATGCTGAGACCAGGAACTAAGACACTGAGAGAAGCCTGAGGAAACCACAGAAGAAGTCACTGTCAGAAGCAATGCCTACAGTTTCAGGGAGTGTTAATGGGTCTCACTGGGATCCATCACTGACAAAGCCACCCTGGGGGCTGGTTAGAGCAGAAGACTAGAGGCAGTGATGACAGGTAGGCAAAGGCAATGTTAAGGTGGCTCTGAGGCTGAGTAACCCTCGATGTGTCACATCTGCTGCGCTTTGCAGAGGAGCTGCTCCTGGCCAGAGATGTCCCTCTGCAGCACAGCCCACTTGCCATGAGCTCCCTCTGTCCCAGGAGCCTGGAGCAGCTCAGCAGCAGAGGCCCAGCCCAAGGTGGCATGTGAATGACCCCTCTGGTGGGTTTGGGGATGAGTCCATGAACCTCAGGCATGGAGCAGCACCTGAAGAGACCTGTCAAGAAGTCAAACTCAGACACCATCTCCAAAGTTTCTCAGAGTGTTAATGGGTGCCCCTGAGAACCATTACCAACAAAGCCTCCCCAGGGGCTCGTTAGAGCAGAGAACTGGAAGCAGGAATGACAGGAAGGCCAAGACAATGTAAAGGTGGCTCTGATGCTGAGGATATCTGGAATCTTTGCATCCAGCCAAATGGACAAGCCCTGACCCCCCAGCCCCTGGCAAAGGGAGATCCTGTCCCTCACACGTTGCTCAGGGCTCTTCCTGGGGCAGTGGGGTGTGGGGATGTGCAATGCCAAGGGCAAGGCTGTGGAATGACATCTGCCAGGCTCCTGGGTGGGGATGAGGAGGCCATGAGGCCCGAGTGCCCTAAGGGTAAGGTGTTTCCTCACTGGCATCAGTGGCAGAGACAACAGCCATGGCCAAGGAGGCAAAGACCTCAGATCTGTTGGAGGGTTTCAGCTTTGCATGGCCCTAGATTGTCTCCACCACAGGCTGTCCTACAGTGTCCCACACCTGTCCCTAGTTCCCAGCATGCTGCAGACATCCACTCTGCTTCTCCACCCTGCTCTGACCTGAGCAACTCATTCCCCTGACTGCTGTCTCTCCATCCCTGCGAGGTATGCCTTGAAACACAAAGCCATGGACTGAGCCAGGCTCCCTCGGGGGGTCTGATTATACCACAGCGCTGCCCTCGGAGGGACATTTCTTTCTCCTTGTGTCCACTTTAAGCATCCCAACCCTCCACTTCTGGTATGATTTCTTTCCCATGCTGTCTCCCACTATGAAGAAAAGCTCCTCCAGCTCTGGAACCACACTTCAACCACTCTATGGATACTCCTGTACTTCCCGGAGCCTCTCCACCACTGGGCCAAAGGGCTGAAGAAGCCCATGTCCCTCAGCTTCCACACGCAGTGCATGTGCCCTGAATCCCACCTTGGCAGACCTCTTCTGGGCACTCTCCAGTGCCTCCCTGCTCCTCCAAAATGGGGAGCCACACCCTGGGACACACCTGTGTGTGTGGGGGCCACTGCAGGACCCAGGATTTTCTCAGGATCACAGCTCAGCCAGTCAGGTCACAGCTAGCCCTGGTCTATAGGGCTGTTCTTCCTCCTGATGCAGGACTGCCCACTTCTCCTTCTCCTCCTCAAACCCAGGCCAAGCCCCAGAGTTTCACAAGGTCCCCCTGGACTGACACTCCTTTGAGGCAGCCCTTAATTTTTGTGTGCAAGTGGCTCACCCTGATGGTGGTGTCTCCCACAAGGTAACAGCAGGAGGAGTTGCAGGATGCTGCAGATAACAGAAAGAGGTTCTAGTTCAATGGAATTAATGAACCAGGAAGGCATTACCATGACAACCATCTCCAAAATACCAAATGAGGGTAAAAAGGAAGCTAATGCAGGGCCAGTGAAAAAAGGGTGAATGAGGATTGGACTGTTTGTGTGCTAGGATATGTTAGTGTGAAATGGGCACCTATATAGGCACATTGTATGTGTATGCTCACAGAGCCAGACCCTCACAGTGGTCTCATGTTGCCACTGGGGCCTGAAACATTCAAAGTTCAGTGTTTCATTGTGGATGACAGTTTCTTCAGACAGAACAGGCTCTCCTTACAGCCTGCAACAGCCGTGCCTTGTAACAGGGTGACAAATGAGAGTGACACATGCAGGAAGGGATGGCGTGAGGGTGATGATATTCCAACATCCCCAAGGTCCCTTGCCAACCCAATAAAATCCAGTAGGATTGGAAGAACCCTAAACCTCTCAGGCATGCATTTGTAAGGTTGACCTTATCAGTACAAGAGGCTGAGAGGTGGGGTTGTTCAATGGTGAGAAGAGAGGGCTTTGGGAAGAACTGAAAATGGCCCATATACCACTACCAAGAGGTCATCAGCAAGACAGATCCAGGCTTTTCCCTGTTGTGTGTGAGGAAAAATTGTTTAGCCATGAAGAGAGTGAAGCACTGGAGCAGATTGGCCAGTGATGTTGTGCTGTGTCAGTCCCTGGAAGATTTCAAAGCCAACATGAAGAACTCCCTGAGCAACCTGGTGTGACCTGATAGCTGCCCTTGCTGTGTGATGCACATTGGCCTCGAGACCTCCTAGGGTCCCTTCCCAGCACAAATGACTGTCCATTTCCTTCCACCACAGGTCTTCCCTTCTCCATGGTAAGGAAAGCACTCAGGTTCCCCATGACCATGAGGAAAGTCAGACCAAGTTTGGTCAGGTCATCTGTGTCATTCCTGTCCCAAACCACTCACTGCTGCTCAGATGCAGAGCTGCATGGCAGGTACCCCCAAAACAGCCTTGATCTAGTGTTCTGCTTCACCTTCTATTTCCTTTCTCCCTCTTCTCTTCCCTTTGATCCTTCTTGTACCCTCTCACACTAACAGCCCACCTCTGTTCACTCTTTCCTCACTGGCCCGGGCTTTGCTGGCTTTGAAGCTGTTTCTGAGATGGTCACCATGGATAATCCTACGTTGGAAGGAAATTGCATTAAAGTAGCACCACCTTTTAGTATTTGTATTACCCTGCAACTCCCCATGCTGTTACCTTGTGAGGGACACCACCATCACAGTGACCATCTGCACACAAATATTGAGCTTCAGTCTCGGGGACCTTGAGAAACTCTGGGATTTAGAGAGCAGAAACCTCTTGAAATGTTACAAGGAGAAGTGGCCAGTCCTGCACTGGGGGGAAAAATAAGCCTGGACCCGTGTGTCCCTCTGTGGAGCTTCCTGTTGTAGTCAAGTGGGGAGGAATGGAGAGACTCCAGAGGAGGATGGCCAATATAGGATGTGGGGCCTCAAGCACATGCCCTGTCTGGGGAGGCTGAAGGACCTGAGCTTCTTCAGGCTGCTGAAGCGGAGGCTCAGAGCACCACACTCACAACCTGCAGCTACTTGAAGGATGCTGTCAAAGATGCTGGAGCTTTTCTTCATAGTGGAAAAAAAGGAGGAAAAAGGAAGAGCACCTCAAAGTGTGGCTTGGGAGGCTGAGACAAGAAATGAGGAGAAGGAAATGTGACTCCAAGGGCAGTGCTGACATAGAATAGGGTGCCCAGAGGGAGTCTGGACCAGCCCATGGCTTTCTCTTTCAAGGAACAGCCAGGGACGATGGAGCGATATCAGTAAGGCTAGTGAGATATTGGGGTGAAATTGAAAAAAGGATTGGGTGTCTTCAAAGAAAGAGGTGCAGGTGTGGGACACTGTAGGGCAGGCTGTATTGGACACTGCTGAGGGCTGTGGCAAGGCTGAAAGACCCCAACCACAGATGACCTCTGCATCACCATGGCTATGGCTATTGTCTCTGCAGTCAGGGCCTACCAGAAGGTGCCTTCAATTGATTCAGGAAGAACTCATGACCTCCTTGCTCCACCATAGTCCTGCTCCAGGCATTGCACATCCCCACATCCCACTGCCCCAGGAAGAGCCCTGAGCAACATGTGAGGGACAGGATCTCCCTTCCCAGGGGATGGGGGTCAGGGCTTGTCCATCTGGCTTCATTTAACACTTCCAGGTTACTCAGCATCAGAGCCACCTTGACATTGGTTTTGTCTGCTTGTCATGATTGCTTCCAGTTTTCTGCTCTAATGAGCCCCTGGGGAGGCTTTGTCAGTGATGTCCCTCAGGGGGACCCATTAATGCTCCAAGAAACTGTGGAGTTTGCATCGGACTGTGACTTCTTGAGAGGTTTCATCAGCTTCCTCTCAGGGTCTGAGCTTCATGGACTCATCCCCAAACCCACCAGAGGGGTCATTAACATGCCGCCTTGGGCTGGTCCTCTGCTGCTGAGCTGCTCCAGGCTCCTGGGATGGAGGGAGCTCATGGCAAGTGGGCTGTGCTGCAGAGAGACATCTCTGCCCAGGAGCAGCTCCTCTGCAGAGCACAGCAGGGCTGAGGGCACTGGGAGAGGAGTGAGGCAGAGAATAGGAGGATGCTGAGAGCTCAGTGTGGGAGAAATCTTCAGAGCCCTCTACACGGTAAGTCTCTGGGTGCAGGCAAGTGCCACTGCGGTTCCTGAAGGGTTCTCCTCAAGCTGTCACAGGTCACAGCCTATAGGACCTTTCTCCAGAGCAGAGGAGGTAAGGGCATCCTCCAGTGCAGGGTTCCCTGCAGCACCGTCAGAGGGAGAGAGCATGACAGCTGCCTTGTCCCGGGGTCGGCTGCAGGATGTGAGGGTGGGTGTGCAGCCAGGGGTGCCCAGTTGTGTCCTTCAGAGCAGGGTCCCTGCAGCCCAGGGGCTGTGTGCCGGGGCAGGGACTCTGCTGCCTGCCAGGGTCAGCACTCAGCCTGCCCGGGGAGCTGCCCAGGGCACTGCAGGGAGAAGCTGTGGGTGGAAGGAGCGACCCCCTGGAAGGGCAGGGCAGGGTCCTTCTGCTCTTGAGAGGGTGCTGTGTGGGTCATGGCTGCTCACAGCTCCAGATCACTCCCAGCACATGTCCCAGGGGACTTCTCAAGAAGCACATCAAGGCAGGGGCTACCTGGAAGGAAAGGTGCTTTCCAGAGTCTGTGCTTTTCCCGTTTCTTGTGATGGTGGTGCAGAAATATGGTCATGGAGCTCTCAGGGTAGCACCACAGTGCGAGACACTGACAGCATTACAGCCATTGGTCAACACCTCTTCAAGGAACCTGATAAAGTCCCTTCACTCACCTCAGCCTCCTCCTCAGGTGGGAAAGGGGTAACGGGAGCAAAATCAACAAAACAAACCCCCACAGTTCTGTTCTGCACTCAGGTGAATGGGAGTGACAAGGGTCAAATCTCTTTTATATCACGGGTAGATTTAACCTGTGATCACTCCTGTTTCCTCTCTGCCTGTTGCTGCACAGCAGGACTGACTCCTCTGGAGCCCACAGAAGAGGCCCCCTGCTCTGCATTGCACCCTCAGCCAGCACAATCCAAGGATCATGCCAGGATCTGCGTGAAGACAGACAGAGGACACTTGTGGTGGCTTATTGTGATGAATGGTATAGGTTCTGCTCACAGGTGTCTGTCCTAACTCTTCACTGCGTTTCCCCCTTGGACAGGCCCTCGTGTGCAGAGGGAACAAATGTTTAATGACAGCTCCATGAATGAGTTCCTCCTCCTGGCATTCGCAGACACACGGGAGCTGCAGCTCTTGCACTTCTGGCTCTTCCTGGGCATCTACCTGGCTGCTCTCCTGGGCAATGGCCTCATCATCACTGCCATAGCCTGCGACCACCACCTCCACACCCCCATGTACTTCTTCCTCCTCAACCTCTCCCTCCTCGACCTGGGCTGCATCTCCACCACGGTCCCTAAAGCCGTGGCCAATTCCCTCTGGGACACCAGGGCCATCTCCTACACAGGATGTGCTGCACAGGTCTTTCTCTTTGTCTTCTCAATTGCAGCAGAATATTTCCTTCTCACAGTCATGTCCTACGACCGCTATGTTGCCATCTGCCAACCCCTGCACTACGGGACCCTCCTGGGCAGCAGAGCTTGTGTCCACATGGCAGCAGCTGCCTGGGGCAGTGGGTTTCTCTATGCTGTGCTGCACACGGCCAATACATTTTCTATACCTCTCTGCCAGGGCAATGCCCTGAACCAGTTCTTCTGTGAAATCCCCCAGATCCTCAAGCTCGCCTGCTCACATTACTACCTCAGAGAAGCTGGGGTCCTTGTGGTTGGTGCCTGTGTATTCTTACTGTGTTTTGTGTTCATTGTGGTGTCCTATGTGCAGATCTTCAGGGCCGTGCTGAGGATCCCCTCTGAGCAGGGACGGCACAAAGCCTTTTCCACATGCTTCCCTCACCTGGCTGTGGTCTCCCTGTTCATCAGCACCTCATTTTTTGCCTACCTGAAGCCCCCCTCCACCTCGTCCCCATCCCTGGACCTGGTGGTGGCAGTTCTGTACTCGGTGGTGCCTCCATCAGCAAACCCCCTCATCTACAGCATGAGGAACCAGGAGCTCAAGGAGGCCCTGAGGAAACTAATCCAATGGACCTTGCACCACCAACAGTAATTTGTCTCGCCTTCTCTGCAGAGTGCCCAGAACATATTTTAGGCCTCTCCCTGTTTGGTTTTTTTTTTGGTGGTTTTTTTTTTTTTTCTCTGATAATCATACTTACAGGTAATTGCTTTGGTTCATAGCACTTCTCTTGAGGCTCTGTCCTGTTGTGTCTGATCCTTGAAGAACCATGTGTCACCTTTTGCCTTCCTAATAGCCTCTCTGCAATAAAAGGGGATCTCCTGAGGGAGGTGCCTGCAGCCTGGGCTCTCCTTGATACAGTTGTGGCTAAGAACAAGCCAGAGGAATTGGACTTTCCAAGTCTCTTCCGCCTGGTTTTCTCCTTCTCTTTGGGGAAATAATCTCATGGTATCACTGTTAGACACCAAGCACTTAGCTGAAGGCTCTCGTCTTGGTGTCCAGGGGCATTGGAAATGGTGCATGAGCTCCCAGTCACCTTCCTCAGGCTGTCGCAGGTATGACGGGGCTGATGGCAGAGTGGAAAGGAATCTGGTGTGGTCAGGAGAGGATGGGGACACTGCAGGTACTCTGGGGTGGGAAGTGAATGGAGATTCAGAAGGCGAAAGACCCTGAGATGAAGTGCCCCCAGGGCAGAGCACTCACTCCAGGTACCCCCACAGAAAGACTCTGCAGTGCTGTGGGAGTCCGTGAAGATGCAGCAGGCACAGGGCAGGAGAGTGGAGAGATGCAGGAGGTGCCTGAGGAGCCGCAGGGCCAGGACTCTGCTGGTGTCCTGGGGAGCAGGGCTGGCGGGGAGGCAGAGTGGGGCAAAGGCGGTCAGGGCTGGGGATCCCCTGCAGCGTCAATGCAGGAGAGGCCGAGAGGGAGTGGCCTGCGCTGGCACTTGGGGCCAGCTGCAGGCCTGGGGCCAATGGGGAGGCTGAGCCCCCCCTCTGCCTCCCAGCAGCTGCTGTGCCCTTCCGAGGGGCTGGGGCTGTGGGCTGAGTGCCCAGAGCTCTGCAGCAGCCCAGACTGCCAGCCCAGACTGGGCTGCTCTGCTGGGCTGCGCTGGGGAGAGGGCAGGGAAGGTGGGGGAGAGCCGGGGAGGGGATGGGCTGGACTGGAAAGTGCCTAGGACAGGAACAGCCTGACGTTATCAGAGCTCTGTGACCATCCAGGGGGAGGACCCGCTCCAGTGGGCCTGTGGAGCAGAGCCTGATCTCCTCAAGAAGGAAGCAAGTCATCACAGGTGCAGGAGAGAGGAGCTGCTCTGTGCCATGTTCCCTGGACACGCTGGGGAAGCTGCCCCAGGGCAAGTGGGAGAAACCGCCCCACGCATCGTCCATTTCCCTCGCTGGCCATACACCCAGCCCTGGGAAGGGACCTTGGTTGTGGGGCCAGCTCCGTCCTCCTGCTGGGCTCAGTGCCTGTCCTGGGGCACGGCCAGCCCGGTGCCGTCTCTCTTCTGTCCCACACCCTGCAGATCCCACCGCACGGCTGACTGCTGACACCTGCATGGGACACGACCGAGGTTGTGCAGGGGCAGGTACTGGTGGGGGGCTGCCAAATGGAGGGCTGCTGCGGGTGGAGGCATGGAGGGCTGCCACAGGGACTGTGCTGCTGGAGACGTTTCCCCACCCCAAGAACACACCCTGCTCTATCTAGTGCCTGCACTGCAGGGCCGGGGGACCATGTTGGGCAGCAGGGCTTGGCCAGCCCAGCTGAGGAGGTCTCCTCTTCTTGCCCCACGCCCTTCAGCCCACTGTCAGCCTATAGGCATTGCCACAGTGCCTCTGCGCTGGCTGCTGGGTGTCTCCATGTGCCCTGCTCTGAGCCCATGCAGGGACCTGCTGTGGGTGTCTCTGCTGGAGCTGGCCACCATGGCCTGCCTGCACAGTCCCAGGAGATCCTGGACAGGCTGCCCTTGGCGATGGGCTGTGATGGTCCTCAGCCCACAGCAGGTTCTGAGCAGCAGCCCAGGAATGCTTCCCTGGGGATGAGTGCCTCACGCTGTGCTGGCTGCACATGTGAGCCTTGGGGGATGTCCTCACACTATGGTTCTTCTTGGTACAAAAGGGGAACCATCGTCTCCCAAAGTGATTTAAGCTGGGTGGGAGCTGCCAGTGTTGCAGAAAGGCTGGCACACAGAAAGACTATTTGAAAAAGGACAATCATTTCGTTGGGCTCTAGTCCAAACCCCTCCTCAGACAGCTCCTGATAGATCAGGTGCTCAGGGCCTTGTCTCAAAAAAATTTGCAATATCTCCACTGGCTGAGATCCTACCATCTCCCCCGGGCCCTGGCTCCAGTGTTTGGCTCTGAGGGATTTCTCAAAACAGGGCAGCTCTCTCAGCCTCTCCTTGGACATAACGTGCTCCAGGCCCCGACCACCCTTCTGGCCACTGCTGGAAAATCTCCACTCGGTCAGGGTCGGTCTGGCTGCTGCTGTGGACCAGAGGCTGGATCATGAGCTGTCCTGGTTTCAGCTGAGACAGAGTTAATTGTCTTCCCAGCAGCCAGTCTGGGGCTATGTTTGGGATTTGTGCTGGAAACAGTGTTGATAACATAGAGATGTTTTTGTTACACAGAGATGTTTTTGTTGTTGCTGAGCAGGGCTTACACAGTGTCAAGGCCTTTTCTGCTCCCCACACCGCCCCTCCAATGGATGGCTGGGGGTGCACAAGGAGTTGGGAGGGGACACAGCCGGGACAGCTGACCCCAACTAACCTAAGAGACATTCCATACCATATGATGTCATGCTCAGCTTATAAAGGGCTTGGGGAAGAGGAAGGACAGGGGGGTGATGGCATTTGGAGTGATGGCGTTTGTCTTCCCAAGTCACCGTTACGCGTGATGGAGCCCTGCTTTCCCGGAGATGGCTGAACACCTGCCTGCCCAGGGGAAGTGAGGAATGAATTCCTTGTCTTGCTTTGCTTGTGCACACGGCTTTTGCTTTACTTATTGAACTGTCTTTATCTCAGCTCACAGGTTTTCTCACTGTGACTCTGCCGACCCTCTCCCCCATCCCGCTGTGGGGGAGTGAGGAAGCGGCTGTGTGGTGCTCAGTTGCTAGTTGGGGTAAAACCATGACACAAGCTGACCTCATGAGTTGGAGAAATGCATTCACAGTGAATGCTCCTACACTGCCCTGATGGCTGAAGGCAACTCCCTGAACTGGAATTGTGTAAACTTACCCGTTGTCTCTCAGCGCATGCCAGAGAAATGGCTTGCAGCCTTGTAAAGCTATGAATAAGTGACAAAAGCCAGAACAAATCCACCTCAGTTAACTTCTTGTATAAAATTAGGATCTGTCAGAACAGAAATATGTTGGAGCTGTGCACTGTGGTGGACAAATCGTAGCAAGACTTGGCAAAACATTAAACTGCAACGGACTTCTCATTTCAACAGAAGGCTGATGGATGAAGAGGTAGCATGCCATGTGTGCTCCTTTCTCTCTTAACAGCCCTTCTTGGCATATGCCTGGCAGTCTGCTACACTTGAGAGAGAAATAAGATTTTCATTCATTTCTCTTAAATTCCAAAAGGGGGACAGATTCTTTTGGACATAATCACTCTTTCAGTAAAACTCTCCAAGTGCCTTTTTCCTCAGCTTTGAAGTTGGGAGATCCAATTTTCAGTAATACATGCAGGCAACTGAAACATATCTAGTGTTGACTAGAAGAATTGGATATTAGCAATATCCGATAGATCCAACGGACATTGTCCTTGATGTCACTCGTTATCACCTCTGTCGGGAGAATGGGGCAGCGAAAGGCAGATGGTGGCCTTCTGTGCACTGGAAAGATCTCGAATGCTAGCAAGCTCTAAAAGCCATTCTTGTTTTGTGCAAACTTTCTCAAGCGCAGGTTGTACAATGCAATAGGGAAAAGATGTAGGAAGTTGCTGTTTTGATTTAGATGTAATGCAGAGCTATTAAACATAGGCTTTCCATCTGTATTTGTTACAGAAATGATATCATAAGAAGGGAAATACTAATTATGAATATTTTTACTTGTGACGGGGAAGTTGACAATGCCTATGAACAAGGCAAGGCAAATTAGGTCAAGACCTCGTTACACTTGGAAGTAAACAGCCGTGCTGTGGAACGGCTAGGAGAGGCTATGTGACAATGTGGGTTCTTGGGATTGTCTTTAAGAAAGCCAAAAATGCAGGAAGCATTAACATTGATTTCACGTACACTATACGGTCATTCACAGACAGAGGTAAGCCTGTATTTTCCTCTAGGCTTGTAGGGTTTCATTTTTTTTATTCTCATGGAAGTAGCTTCGCACAGTGAGTTGTGCTTCCCTCTGGTATTAGCTCTCAGCTCTTTCTATAGAGAGCAACAGAGAGAAGATGAGCTTTAAAAACAGACTATTTTGACACTTTGTCAAAGGAAGTCCATCTGGAACCAGAAGTGTGTGTGTACTACAGTCATACACCATATACCCTATTGTGAAGTAACAGTTCTGCAGCTCATAGTAAACGCACTCACGAAGGAGCTGTGTTTCATGAAGTGGACAGTCCGATGTGAAGCCAGGAGATGTCCATGTACTGCCTGTAGATACGCTTGTCCAAAACGCTTGTCAGTTGCTGCACTTTGCAAGTGGGAATCAACTGGGCCAGGCTCTAAAAGAAGTTGGTGTTGCCTATTGACAGTATTTTTGCAGAAAGAGTTCTGAACGGTGGACTCCTTTAAACGTTGGTTTGCACTGAGGAAGAGTTTATCCATGGTACCTGCCTGAGCTGTGCTCACACAACATGAGTAAATGCAGGAAGACCCAACCTTTTTAGCTCGTGCTTTGGCATATGAGAAAAGCCCAGGAAAATGCATCACAACTCTTGCCCGACTTTCAGGCCAGGTGGGGTGACTTCCTCCGACTTGCACTGATATCTGTACTGATGCTTGTCCTGTACAGGACATCCCGTGGCGCTGTGATTCAACATTATGACAAAAAAAAGAGCTACAACACTAAATTTCGTATTAGTTTACAGGCAGGCTAATAACCTAAGCGTACTAAAGGAAGGCATGAAGATTGAGGCAGCTCATGTGAAAAGAAAACATCTGCACCATTTTTTGCCTGCAGAAACCTGACAGAAAAGAAAGAAGGTATAATAAAAATGTGGCTCGTCTGGCAGTATTTTTTTTGCTTTTGTAATTACTTGAAGGCATCATTATTTTTTTTAGCTGTTGCATCAGCAAACCATGCCAGACGTTAGTCAAAATGCTAGTGGGCTTCAGTGCAAAAAGACTTCTTCCAATGGAAGCTGTCTGAACAGTTCCAGAGACACGGACTCCAGAACTCCACCTATTTCTTCTCTGTTCCAAAAGATCCCCAAACTGGACACTCCTACAGCAGAGATAGAAAGCTTAGCACCATAACCTTGGAAATGTGAAGCAGCTGCTTCTAACTGACTCACCAGGTGAGTGAGGTCGAGGATCTCTTGTTGGACTCTCTGTGGATCAGAAGCAAATGGAGGGCTCTCATGGCTTCAGGAACAAAAGGAACCCTGGATGGGGTGCTGGCACATCTTGTCTAGACGGAGCTTTTGCAAGGAAAGGTTGCACCAGAGAATCCCTGAGGTCCCTTCCAACCTGGTATTCAATGATTCTGTGATTCTGTCAATCCCCATCTTTATTCCTCCTGCTCCCCCTTCCCCTGCACATCGCTCACGGATTCACACAGCTCTATCGATTCCCGCATCCCTCCCAGGCCAGGGTCCCCCTGGATCACACTCTTGCAGAGTCCAGGCTGACCTTCCTGGAAGTGGTGCCTGTGCTTTCTCCATGGCCCACCAATTACTGTGAGCAGCGAGGCTGGGTTCTTCTCCTTGGCTCCATGTTTGCTCTGTCACACCTGTGCCTTGGTAAATTTTGGGTTCTGGCTTCCGCTTTTTCTTTTTTTCTTCCAAAAAAAAGGAAACCCTTTTTTGGTTTCCCAGCTGACAGCTCCTGCCCCAACCCCACAGCCCAGGGACAGGCCACAGGATGATGCTGCCCATCAGCCCTGCTTGCGATCTGCTGCCCTGGAGACTCTCAGGTCCTCCCAGCCCCCTGGGAAATATTCCCCTGCAGTCGACCCTGCTGAAGACATGAAATCATAGAGAATCATTGAGGTTGGAAAAGACCCTTTCAGATCATCACATGCAGGGAAAAATGTGACAAAAAATGCAGGGTGAGGGAACAATTCCTAATGTAAAAGTTGGTAATTCAGTGCCTGCCTGGAGAGACAAAACCACAGCCCAGAGATAATGAACACAAAGTCCCACAAAGCTGGGCCACACATGGTGAGGCACAGGGAGAGGTCCATCCAGTGTCTGGAGCCCATGACCTGCCTTCCTGGTCTGTGATGGGGGGTGCCCCCAACAAGGGTGTGGGGCTGGGGGTCCAGGAAGGCACATGGGCCCAGCGTGGGGCTCTGAAATCTCCTGTGAAGCCAGGAGGGCTGAGTCCATGGGGCAGGGAACCACCACCCCTCCCAGAGCGGGGAGCACCAGGCTGCCTCTCCGTGCTCCTCTCCTGCCCCGACACCCCGTTGTGCAATGTGGGGGATGGTGCTCACTGGAGCCCTGGTAAGAACCTGTTTCCCGCTGTGCCTCCAAAGCACCGCATGCCCCAAGGGCTGTCACCGTCTGCCCCTTGCCTCTCCCAGCCTCCTGGGGGGACACTCCAGTTTGCCCTAATCTGCCCTTATCTGGGGGCCACGTGGTGGGTGGGAAGGGGATCTCCTTTACAGAGACACCCCAGGCATCCGGGCTCCCTCAGCCGCTCTGCTCATGGCAGTGGTGCAGCCAGAGAGGACCCGGGGCACTGGCAGAGGAGAGGGGACATGGACAGGGACACACACCCCCCCAGAGCATAGCTTTGCTGAAGGCGTTTATTGATCATTAGAGGGAAATGGCCCAGGGCTCCCAGGGGGTGGGGGGGGGGGTCATCCAGGGATGATCATCTCCTCCTGCCTCTGGAGGGGGACAGGACAGGGCTGTCACCACCAGTTCCAGTCCTGAAAGGCAGAGCCCAGAATGTGCCTGTAACAGACTCCCACCGTGACACCTGCCTTGGTGGCCTCCCCCCCGATTCTTACCCAGACACACTCAACCCTATCACCACCATCGTCAAGCTCTACATAGTCAAAGCACTCCCTAACATACAGGGCTACCCCACTGTCTCCCCATACATCAGTGGTTTAGACCCCAAAACCTCCCTAAATCACTGGTTTAGACCCCAAAAGCTCCCTTAGTGGCTGTTTTTCAGCCCAGAAGTTTCTGAGGTGGATGTTTCTCACACTAAAAGCTCCCCAAGTGGGTGTGTCTGAGACAAGGGCTAACACCCTAAATGGGTGTTTCTGAGCTCAAAATTGCCCTACATGGGTGTGTCTGAGACCAAAAGCTCCCTAAAAGCTTACTTCTCATCACAAATAAACTTGCTAAATTACTGGGGTTGAGCTCAAAAGCTCCTTAAATTTATGCTTCTGATCAACCAAGCACCCTATGTTAGTGTTTCTGAGACCCAGAGCTCCCCATATAAGAGGTTTGACCACCAAAACTCCTTAAATGGATGTGTCTGAGCCACAACACTCCCTAAATCAAAGTTTTGGATCTCAAAAGCTACCAAAACACTGTTTCAGAGCTCCAAAGCTCCCTACATAAGTGTTTTGGAGGCCCAAAAGCTCCCTAAGTGGGTGTTGCTCAGCCCAAGAGCTCCCTAAATCCCTGTTTCTGAGACCCAAAGCTGCCAAAATATCTGTTTTTAGAGCCCAAAGCTCCCTTAATTCCTGGGTTAAGCCCCACAGATCCCTCAATTGCTGTTGTGACTCCCAAAAGCGTCTTGTATTGTTTTTTCTGAGCCCAAGAGCTCCTCACTTGGGTTTTTTCTGAGCTCAAAATCGCCTTACGTGTGTCTGAGTGCAAAAGCTCCCAAAATGGGTGTGTCTGAACCCCCAAAAATCCCTAAATTCTTGGATTTCAGCCCCAAAGCTCCCTAAGTGGGTATTCCTCAGCCCAAAGCTACCTCAGCTGTGGTTTTGGATCCCAAAAGCTGCCAAACTGAGTGCTTCTGACCCCAAAGCTCCCTGAACGGGTTTTCTGAAGCCCAAAACCTCACGAAATTGCTGTTTCTGAGCCCAGGAGTTACCTAAATCAGTGCTTCAGACTGCAAAATAGCTTGAAGTGGCAGTTTCTCAGCCCCACAGCTCCCTAAGTGGCTGGCTGTTCCTGACCCAAAAAAAACCTCTACATGGGTGTTTCTGAGCGCTAAAGTTCAATGAATGGCTTCTTTGAACCCCAAAACCTCCCTAAATTGCTGTTTCTGAGCCAAAAAAATCCCTAAATGAGTGCTTCTCAGAAAAAAAAGCTCCCTAAAGAAGTCAGTTTAGTCCTAATCTCCCCGAATTGCTGTTTCTGAGCCCAAAGCTCCCTAAATTGTGAAGCCCAAAAGCTCACTAAATTGCTCTTTCTGAGCCCCAAAGCTCTCTAAATCGGTGTTTTGGATCCCGAAAGCTCCCAAACTGTGTTTTCCAGACACAAAAAGCTTCCTAAATCAGTGGTTTAGAAACCAAAAGCTCCCTAAGTGGCCATTTCTCAGCCCAAAAGCTCCATAAAGCAATGGTTTAGATCCCAGAAGCTCCCGAAATCAGTGGCTTAGACCCCAAAAGCTCCCTTAGTGGCTGTCTCTCAGCCCAGAAGTTCCCTAAGTGGCTGTTTCTCAGGCTACGAGCTCCCTAAGTGGGTGTGTGTATGCCCAATAGCTCACTAAATTTCTGTTTCTGACCCAAAAAATCTCTACATGGGTGTTTCTGATCCCACAGCTCCATGAAGGGGTCCTCTGAAGCCCAAAGGCTAACTAAATTCCCATTTCTGAGCCCATTTGCTACCTAAAACACTGTTAATGACTGCAAAATCACTTTAAATGGCAGATTCTCCGCCCCAAAGCTCCTTATGTGGCAGTTTCTCAGCCCCAAACTGCCTAAGTGGCTGTTTCTCAGCCCAAAAACTCCACAAATCAGTGGTTTAGACCCCAAAAGCTCCCTAAGTGGCTGTTTTTCAGCCCAAAACATTCCTAAGTGTCTGTTTCTCAGCCTAACGGCTCCCTGCGTGGCGCTGTCTGGGCCCAAAATCTCCCTAAACAGGTGTGTGTGAACCCAAAATCTCCCTACAAGGCTGTGTCTGATCCCACAGCTCCATGAATGTCTTCTTTGAATCCCTAAACCTCCCTAATTTGCTGTTTGTGAGCCCAAAAAATCCCTACATGGGTGTTTGTGAGCTGCAAGGCTCTGGGGCAGCCCGGACCTCTCCTCACGGAGCTGCCCTGCGCCTGCTGCCCCCCGTGCTGCCACAGACCCCGGGGCTGGGTCCCGCTGATGGAGGGGGGTGATTTTGGGCAGGAAGAGCTGCCTGTCATGATCCTGTAGCTTTCTGGGGGTTTAGTTCGGGCACCTTCAGAGCAAGAAAGTCCAACGCCAGAAGCTTCTGTCCAGGCCCTTCCCAGAGGAGTCAGGCCGCCCTGGGAAGGGCCCTGTCGGGGCACAGGCCTCGTCCTGCTGCGCTCACCCAACCCAGCCCGCCGGCCATGGCATCTCGCCCCCTGACCGCAGCTACTCCTCAGCCAGCCGGGATGCTGCGCCGGTGCAGACACGGCCTTCAGGAAGGGCCATTTCACCTGGAGCTGTTCTCTCAGCTCTGCCCTCCCTCGGTCCGCTCCTGGGGGCTGGGCCCGCTCAGGGAGGGAGGGGAGGCAGAGGGGAGGCAGAGGACATGACAGGAGGGGAGGGGACAGGAGGGAGCTGCCCTGGATTTGCTCTGCCTTGGCAAGTCTTTCCCAAAATGCGGGTCTGCCTGCGCTCCAGCCACAGCCCTGGGCGGCAGGAGCTGCGTGACGGGAGCCGCTGGCGTCAGCCGGGCCGGCACCTGGCAGGAGACAGGGCTCTGCCCCCGGTCACACCGCCCGTGCTGAGCCCAGCACCCAGGGCCTTCCTCAGGCCTCGCCTTCCCCCGGGCGGTGAGGAGGAGAGACTGTTTCCTCTCTGCTGTGCTGTATTTCCAGCACACATCTGCTGACTTGAAGTCCCCCACGAGAAGAAGGGCTAGCGAGCGTGAGACTTCTCCCAGCAGCTTATAGAATATGTCAGCCAACTCTTCATCGTGCTTGGGTGATCTATAACAGACTCCCACCGTGATACCTGCCTTGGTGGCCTCCCCCCTGATTCTTACCCAGACACACTCAACCCTATCACCACCATCGTCAAGCTCTACATAGTCAAAGCACTCCCTAACATACAGGGCTACCCCACTGTCTCCCCATACATCAGTGGTTTAGACCCCAAAACCTCCCTAAATCACTGGTTTAGACCCCAAAAGCTCCCTTAGGGGCTGTTTTTCAGCCCAGAAGTTTCTGAGGTGGATGTTTCGCAGACTAAAAGCTCCCCAAGTGGGTGTGTCTGAGACAAGGGCTAACACCCTAAATGGGTGTTTCTGAGCTCAAAATTGCCCTACATGGGTGTGTCTGAGACCAAAAGCTCCCTAAAAGCTTACTTCTCATCACAAATAAACTTGCTAAATTACTGGGGTTGAGCTCAAAAGCTCCTTAAATTTATGCTTCTGAGCAACCAAGCACCCTATGTTAGTGTTTCTGAGACCCAGAGCTCCCCATATAAGAGGTTTGACCACCAAAACTCCTTAAATGGATGTGTCTGAGCCACAACACTCCCTAAATCAAAGTTTTGGATCTCGAAAGCTACCAAAACACTGTTTCAGAGCTCCAAAGCTCCCTACATAAGTGTTTTGGAGGCCCAAAAGCTCCCTAAGTGGGTGTTGCTCAGCCCAAGAGCTCCCTAAATCCCTGTTTCTGAGACCCAAAGCTGCCAAAATATCTGTTTTTAGAGCCCAAAGCTCCCTTAATTCCTGGGTTAAGCCCCACAGATCCCTCAATTGCTGTTGTGACTCCCAAAAGCGTCTTGTATTGTTTTTTCTGAGCCCAAGAGCTCCTCACTTGGGTTTTTTCTGAGCTCAAAATCGCCTTACGTGTGTCTGAGTGCAAAAGCTCCCAAAATGGGTGTGTCTGAACCCCCAAAAATCCCTAAATTCTTGGATTTCAGCCCCAAAGCTCCCTAAGTGGGTATTCCTCAGCCCAAAGCTACCTCAGCTGTGGTTTTGGATCCCAAAAGCTGCCAAACTGAGTGCTTCTGACCCCAAAGCTCCCTGAACGGGTTTTCTGAAGCCCAAAACCTCACGAAATTGCTGTTTCTGAGCCCAGGAGTTACCTAAATCAGTGCTTCAGACTGCAAAATAGCTTGAAGTGGCAGTTTCTCAGCCCCACAGCTCCCTAAGTGGCTGGCTGTTCCTGACCCAAAAAAAACCTCTACATGGGTGTTTCTGAGCGCTAAAGTTCAATGAATGGCTTCTTTGAACCCCAAAACCTCCCTAAATTGCTGTTTCTGAGCCAAAAAAATCCCTAAATGAGTGCTTCTCAGAAAAAAAAGCTCCCTAAAGAAGTCAGTTTAGTCCTAATCTCCCCGAATTGCTGTTTCTGAGCCCAAAGCTCCCTAAATTGTGAAGCCCAAAAGCTCACTAAATTGCTCTTTCTGAGCCCCAAAGCTCTCTAAATCGGTGTTTTGGATCCCGAAAGCTCCCAAACTGTGTTTTCCAGACACAAAAAGCTTCCTAAATCAGTGGTTTAGAAACCAAAAGCTCCCTAAGTGGCCATTTCTCAGCCCAAAAGCTCCATAAAGCAATGGTTTAGATCCCAGAAGCTCCCGAAATCAGTGGCTTAGACCCCAAAAGCTCCCTTAGTGGCTGTCTCTCAGCCCAGAAGTTCCCTAAGTGGCTGTTTCTCAGGCTACGAGCTCCCTAAGTGGGTGTGTGTATGCCCAATAGCTCACTAAATTTCTGTTTCTGACCCAAAAAATCTCTACATGGGTGTTTCTGATCCCACAGCTCCATGAAGGGGTCCTCTGAAGCCCAAAGGCTAACTAAATTCCCATTTCTGAGCCCATTTGCTACCTAAAACACTGTTAATGACTGCAAAATCACTTTAAATGGCAGATTCTCCGCCCCAAAGCTCCTTATGTGGCAGTTTCTCAGCCCCAAACTGCCTAAGTGGCTGTTTCTCAGCCCAAAAACTCCACAAATCAGTGGTTTAGACCCCAAAAGCTCCCTAAGTGGCTGTTTTTCAGCCCAAAACATTCCTAAGTGTCTGTTTCTCAGCCTAACGGCTCCCTGCGTGGCGCTGTCTGGGCCCAAAATCTCCCTAAACAGGTGTGTGTGAACCCAAAATCTCCCTACAAGGCTGTGTCTGATCCCACAGCTCCATGAATGTCTTCTTTGAATCCCTAAACCTCCCTAATTTGCTGTTTGTGAGCCCAAAAAATCCCTACATGGGTGTTTGTGAGCTGCAAGGCTCTGGGGCAGCCCGGACCTCTCCTCACGGAGCTGCCCTGCGCCTGCTGCCCCCCGTGCTGCCACAGACCCCGGGGCTGGGTCCCGCTGATGGAGGGGGGTGATTTTGGGCAGGAAGAGCTGCCTGTCATGATCCTGTAGCTTACTGGGGGTTTAGTTCGGGCACCTTCAGAGCAAGAAAGTCCAACGCCAGAAGCTTCTGTCCAGGCCCTTCCCAGAGGAGTCAGGCCGCCCTGGGAAGGGCCCTGTCGGGGCACAGGCCTCGTCCTGCTGCGCTCACCCAACCCAGCCCGCCGGCCATGGCATCTCGCCCCCTGACCGCAGCTACTCCTCAGCCAGCCGGGATGCTGCGCCGGTGCAGACACGGCCTTCAGGAAGGGCCATTTCACCTGGAGCTGTTCTCTCAGCTCTGCCCTCCCTCGGTCCGCTCCTGGGGGCTGGGCCCGCTCAGGGAGGGAGGGGAGGCAGAGGGGAGGCAGAGGACATGACAGGAGGGGAGGGGACAGGAGGGAGCTGCCCTGGATTTGCTCTGCCTTGGCAAGTCTTTCCCAAAATGCGGGTCTGCCTGCGCTCCAGCCACAGCCCTGGGCGGCAGGAGCTGCGTGACGGGAGCCGCTGGCGTCAGCCGGGCCGGCACCTGGCAGGAGACAGGGCTCTGCCCCCGGTCACACCGCCCGTGCTGAGCCCAGCACCCAGGGCCTTCCTCAGGCCTCGCCTTCCCCCGGGCGGTGAGGAGGAGAGACTGTTTCCTCTCTGCTGTGCTGTATTTCCAGCACACATCTGCTGACTTGAAGTCCCCCACGAGAAGAAGGGCTAGCGAGCATGAGACTTGTCCCAGCAGCTTATAGAATATGTCAGCCAACTCTTCATCGTGCTTGGGTGATCTATAACAGACTCCCACCGTGATACCTGCCTTGGTGGCCTCCCCCCTGATTCTTACCCAGACACACTCAACCCTATCACCACCATCGTCAAGCTCTACATAGTCAAAGCACTCCCTAACATACAGGGCTACCCCACTGTCTCCCCATACATCAGTGGTTTAGACCCCAAAACCTCCCTAAATCACTGGTTTAGACCCCAAAAGCTCCCTTAGGGGCTGTTTTTCAGCCCAGAAGTTTCTGAGGTGGATGTTTCGCAGACTAAAAGCTCCCCAAGTGGGTGTGTCTGAGACAAGGGCTAACACCCTAAATGGGTGTTTCTGAGCTCAAAATTGCCCTACATGGGTGTGTCTGAGACCAAAAGCTCCCTAAAAGCTTACTTCTCATCACAAATAAACTTGCTAAATTACTGGGGTTGAGCTCAAAAGCTCCTTAAATTTATGCTTCTGATCAACCAAGCACCCTATGTTAGTGTTTCTGAGACCCAGAGCTCCCCATATAAGAGGTTTGACCACCAAAACTCCTTAAATGGATGTGTCTGAGCCACAACACTCCCTAAATCAAAGTTTTGGATCTCGAAAGCTACCAAAACACTGTTTCAGAGCTCCAAAGCTCCCTACATAAGTGTTTTGGAGGCCCAAAAGCTCCCTAAGTGGGTGTTGCTCAGCCCAAGAGCTCCCTAAATCCCTGTTTCTGAGACCCAAAGCTGCCAAAATATCTGTTTTTAGAGCCCAAAGCTCCCTTAATTCCTGGGTTAAGCCCCACAGATCCCTCAATTGCTGTTGTGACTCCCAAAAGCGTCTTGTATTGTTTTTTCTGAGCCCAAGAGCTCCTCACTTGGGTTTTTTCTGAGCTCAAAATCGCCTTACGTGTGTCTGAGTGCAAAAGCTCCCAAAATGGGTGTGTCTGAACCCCCAAAAATCCCTAAATTCTTGGATTTCAGCCCCAAAGCTCCCTAAGTGGGTATTCCTCAGCCCAAAGCTACCTCAGCTGTGGTTTTGGATCCCAAAAGCTGCCAAACTGAGTGCTTCTGACCCCAAAGCTCCCTGAACGGGTTTTCTGAAGCCCAAAACCTCACGAAATTGCTGTTTCTGAGCCCAGGAGTTACCTAAATCAGTGCTTCAGACTGCAAAATAGCTTGAAGTGGCAGTTTCTCAGCCCCACAGCTCCCTAAGTGGCTGGCTGTTCCTGACCCAAAAAAAACCTCTACATGGGTGTTTCTGAGCGCTAAAGTTCAATGAATGGCTTCTTTGAACCCCAAAACCTCCCTAAATTGCTGTTTCTGAGCCAAAAAAATCCCTAAATGAGTGCTTCTCAGAAAAAAAAGCTCCCTAAAGAAGTCAGTTTAGTCCTAATCTCCCCGAATTGCTGTTTCTGAGCCCAAAGCTCCCTAAATTGTGAAGCCCAAAAGCTCACTAAATTGCTCTTTCTGAGCCCCAAAGCTCTCTAAATCGGTGTTTTGGATCCCGAAAGCTCCCAAACTGTGTTTTCCAGACACAAAAAGCTTCCTAAATCAGTGGTTTAGAAACCAAAAGCTCCCTAAGTGGCCATTTCTCAGCCCAAAAGCTCCATAAAGCAATGGTTTAGATCCCAGAAGCTCCCGAAATCAGTGGCTTAGACCCCAAAAGCTCCCTTAGTGGCTGTCTCTCAGCCCAGAAGTTCCCTAAGTGGCTGTTTCTCAGGCTACGAGCTCCCTAAGTGGGTGTGTGTATGCCCAATAGCTCACTAAATTTCTGTTTCTGACCCAAAAAATCTCTACATGGGTGTTTCTGATCCCACAGCTCCATGAAGGGGTCCTCTGAAGCCCAAAGGCTAACTAAATTCCCATTTCTGAGCCCATTTGCTACCTAAAACACTGTTAATGACTGCAAAATCACTTTAAATGGCAGATTCTCCGCCCCAAAGCTCCTTATGTGGCAGTTTCTCAGCCCCAAACTGCCTAAGTGGCTGTTTCTCAGCCCAAAAACTCCACAAATCAGTGGTTTAGACCCCAAAAGCTCCCTAAGTGGCTGTTTTTCAGCCCAAAACATTCCTAAGTGTCTGTTTCTCAGCCTAACGGCTCCCTGCGTGGCGCTGTCTGGGCCCAAAATCTCCCTAAACAGGTGTGTGTGAACCCAAAATCTCCCTACAAGGCTGTGTCTGATCCCACAGCTCCATGAATGTCTTCTTTGAATCCCTAAACCTCCCTAATTTGCTGTTTGTGAGCCCAAAAAATCCCTACATGGGTGTTTGTGAGCTGCAAGGCTCTGGGGCAGCCCGGACCTCTCCTCACGGAGCTGCCCTGCGCCTGCTGCCCCCCGTGCTGCCACAGACCCCGGGGCTGGGTCCCGCTGATGGAGGGGGGTGATTTTGGGCAGGAAGAGCTGCCTGTCATGATCCTGTAGCTTTCTGGGGGTTTAGTTCGGGCACCTTCAGAGCAAGAAAGTCCAACGCCAGAAGCTTCTGTCCAGGCCCTTCCCAGAGGAGTCAGGCCGCCCTGGGAAGGGCCCTGTCGGGGCACAGGCCTCGTCCTGCTGCGCTCACCCAACCCAGCCCGCCGGCCATGGCATCTCGCCCCCTGACCGCAGCTACTCCTCAGCCAGCCGGGATGCTGCGCCGGTGCAGACACGGCCTTCAGGAAGGGCCATTTCACCTGGAGCTGTTCTCTCAGCTCTGCCCTCCCTCGGTCCGCTCCTGGGGGCTGGGCCCGCTCAGGGAGGGAGGGGAGGCAGAGGGGAGGCAGAGGACATGACAGGAGGGGAGGGGACAGGAGGGAGCTGCCCTGGATTTGCTCTGCCTTGGCAAGTCTTTCCCAAAATGCGGGTCTGCCTGCGCTCCAGCCACAGCCCTGGGCGGCAGGAGCTGCGTGACGGGAGCCGCTGGCGTCAGCCGGGCCGGCACCTGGCAGGAGACAGGGCTCTGCCCCCGGTCACACCGCCCATGCTGAGCCCAGCACCCAGGGCCTTCCTCAGGCCTCGCCTTCCCCCGGGCGGTGAGGAGGAGAGACTGTTTCCTCTCTGCTGTGCTGTATTTCCAGCACACATCTGCTGACTTGAAGTCCCCCACGAGAAGAAGGGCTAGCGAGCGTGAGACTTCTCCCAGCAGCTTATAGAATATGTCAGCCAACTCTTCATCGTGCTTGGGTGGTCTATAACAGACTCCCACCGTGATACCTGCCTTGGTGGCCTCCCCCCTGATTCTTACCCAGACACACTCAACCCTATCACCACCATCGTCAAGCTCTACATAGTCAAAGCACTCCCTAACATACAGGGCTACCCCACTGTCTCCCCATACATCAGTGGTTTAGACCCCAAAACCTCCCTAAATCACTGGTTTAGACCCCAAAAGCTCCCTTAGGGGCTGTTTTTCAGCCCAGAAGTTTCTGAGGTGGATGTTTCGCAGACTAAAAGCTCCCCAAGTGGGTGTGTCTGAGACAAGGGCTAACACCCTAAATGGGTGTTTCTGAGCTCAAAATTGCCCTACATGGGTGTGTCTGAGACCAAAAGCTCCCTAAAAGCTTACTTCTCATCACAAAAAAACTTGCTAAATTACTGGGGTTGAGCTCAAAAGCTCCTTAAATTTATGCTTCTGATCAACCAAGCACCCTATGTTAGTGTTTCTGAGACCCAGAGCTCCCCATATAAGAGGTTTGACCACCAAAACTCCTTAAATGGATGTGTCTGAGCCACAACACTCCCTAAATCAAAGTTTTGGATCTCGAAAGCTACCAAAACACTGTTTCAGAGCTCCAAAGCTCCCTACATAAGTGTTTTGGAGGCCCAAAAGCTCCCTAAGTGGGTGTTGCTCAGCCCAAGAGCTCCCTAAATCCCTGTTTCTGAGACCCAAAGCTGCCAAAATATCTGTTTTTAGAGCCCAAAGCTCCCTTAATTCCTGGGTTAAGCCCCACAGATCCCTCAATTGCTGTTGTGACTCCCAAAAGCGTCTTGTATTGTTTTTTCTGAGCCCAAGAGCTCCTCACTTGGGTTTTTTCTGAGCTCAAAATCGCCTTACGTGTGTCTGAGTGCAAAAGCTCCCAAAATGGGTGTGTCTGAACCCCCAAAAATCCCTAAATTCTTGGATTTCAGCCCCAAAGCTCCCTAAGTGGGTATTCCTCAGCCCAAAGCTACCTCAGCTGTGGTTTTGGATCCCAAAAGCTGCCAAACTGAGTGCTTCTGACCCCAAAGCTCCCTGAACGGGTTTTCTGAAGCCCAAAACCTCACGAAATTGCTGTTTCTGAGCCCAGGAGTTACCTAAATCAGTGCTTCAGACTGCAAAATAGCTTGAAGTGGCAGTTTCTCAGCCCCACAGCTCCCTAAGTGGCTGGCTGTTCCTGACCCAAAAAAAACCTCTACATGGGTGTTTCTGAGCGCTAAAGTTCAATGAATGGCTTCTTTGAACCCCAAAACCTCCCTAAATTGCTGTTTCTGAGCCAAAAAAATCCCTAAATGAGTGCTTCTCAGAAAAAAAAGCTCCCTAAAGAAGTCAGTTTAGTCCTAATCTCCCCGAATTGCTGTTTCTGAGCCCAAAGCTCCCTAAATTGTGAAGCCCAAAAGCTCACTAAATTGCTCTTTCTGAGCCCCAAAGCTCTCTAAATCGGTGTTTTGGATCCCGAAAGCTCCCAAACTGTGTTTTCCAGACACAAAAAGCTTCCTAAATCAGTGGTTTAGAAACCAAAAGCTCCCTAAGTGGCCATTTCTCAGCCCAAAAGCTCCATAAAGCAATGGTTTAGATCCCAGAAGCTCCCGAAATCAGTGGCTTAGACCCCAAAAGCTCCCTTAGTGGCTGTCTCTCAGCCCAGAAGTTCCCTAAGTGGCTGTTTCTCAGGCTACGAGCTCCCTAAGTGGGTGTGTGTATGCCCAATAGCTCACTAAATTTCTGTTTCTGACCCAAAAAATCTCTACATGGGTGTTTCTGATCCCACAGCTCCATGAAGGGGTCCTCTGAAGCCCAAAGGCTAACTAAATTCCCATTTCTGAGCCCATTTGCTACCTAAAACACTGTTAATGACTGCAAAATCACTTTAAATGGCAGATTCTCCGCCCCAAAGCTCCTTATGTGGCAGTTTCTCAGCCCCAAACTGCCTAAGTGGCTGTTTCTCAGCCCAAAAACTCCACAAATCAGTGGTTTAGACCCCAAAAGCTCCCTAAGTGGCTGTTTTTCAGCCCAAAACATTCCTAAGTGTCTGTTTCTCAGCCTAACGGCTCCCTGCGTGGCGCTGTCTGGGCCCAAAATCTCCCTAAACAGGTGTGTGTGAACCCAAAATCTCCCTACAAGGCTGTGTCTGATCCCACAGCTCCATGAATGTCTTCTTTGAATCCCTAAACCTCCCTAATTTGCTGTTTGTGAGCCCAAAAAATCCCTACATGGGTGTTTGTGAGCTGCAAGGCTCTGGGGCAGCCCGGACCTCTCCTCACGGAGCTGCCCTGCGCCTGCTGCCCCCCGTGCTGCCACAGACCCCGGGGCTGGGTCCCGCTGATGGAGGGGGGTGATTTTGGGCAGGAAGAGCTGCCTGTCATGATCCTGTAGCTTTCTGGGGGTTTAGTTCGGGCACCTTCAGAGCAAGAAAGTCCAACGCCAGAAGCTTCTGTCCAGGCCCTTCCCAGAGGAGTCAGGCCGCCCTGGGAAGGGCCCTGTCGGGGCACAGGCCTCGTCCTGCTGCGCTCACCCAACCCAGCCCGCCGGCCATGGCATCTCGCCCCCTGACCGCAGCTACTCCTCAGCCAGCCGGGATGCTGCGCCGGTGCAGACACGGCCTTCAGGAAGGGCCATTTCACCTGGAGCTGTTCTCTCAGCTCTGCCCTCCCTCGGTCCGCTCCTGGGGGCTGGGCCCGCTCAGGGAGGGAGGGGAGGCAGAGGGGAGGCAGAGGACATGACAGGAGGGGAGGGGACAGGAGGGAGCTGCCCTGGATTTGCTCTGCCTTGGCAAGTCTTTCCCAAAATGCGGGTCTGCCTGCGCTCCAGCCACAGCCCTGGGCGGCAGGAGCTGCGTGACGGGAGCCGCTGGCGTCAGCCGGGCCGGCACCTGGCAGGAGACAGGGCTCTGCCCCCGGTCACACCGCCCGTGCTGAGCCCAGCACCCAGGGCCTTCCTCAGGCCTCGCCTTCCCCCGGGCGGTGAGGAGGAGAGACTGTTTCCTCTCTGCTGTGCTGTATTTCCAGCAGACATCTGCTGACTTGAAGTCCCCCACGAGAAGAAGGGCTAGCGAGCGTGAGACTTCTCCCAGCAGCTTATAGAATATGTCAGCCAACTCTTCATCGTGCTTGGGTGGTCTATAACAGACTCCCACCGTGATACCTGCCTTGGTGGCCTCCCCCCTGATTCTTACCCAGACACACTCAACCCTATCACCACCATCGTCAAGCTCTACATAGTCAAAGCACTCCCTAACATACAGGGCTACCCCACTGTCTCCCCATACATCAGTGGTTTAGACCCCAAAACCTCCCTAAATCACTGGTTTAGACCCCAAAAGCTCCCTTAGGGGCTGTTTTTCAGCCCAGGCATTTATGAAGTGGATGTTTCGCAGACTAAAAGCTCCCCAAGTGGGTGTGTCTGAGACAAGGGCTAACACCCTAAATGGGTGTTTCTGAGCTCAAAATTGCCCTACATGGGTGTGTCTGAGACCAAAAGCTCCCTAAAAGCTTACTTCTCATCACAAAAAAACTTGCTAAATTACTGGGGTTGAGCTCAAAAGCTCCTTAAATTTATGCTTCTGAGCAACCAAGCACCCTATGTTAGTGTTTCTGAGACCCAGAGCTCCCCATATAAGAGGTTTGACCACCAAAACTCCTTAAATGGATGTGTCTGAGCCACAACACTCCCTAAATCAAAGTTTTGGATCTCGAAAGCTACCAAAACACTGTTTCAGAGCTCCAAAGCTCCCTACATAAGTGTTTTGGAGGCCCAAAAGCTCCCTAAGTGGGTGTTGCTCAGCCCAAGAGCTCCCTAAATCCCTGTTTCTGAGACCCAAAGCTGCCAAAATATCTGTTTTTAGAGCCCAAAGCTCCCTTAATTCCTGGGTTAAGCCCCACAGATCCCTCAATTGCTGTTGTGACTCCCAAAAGCGTCTTGTATTGTTTTTTCTGAGCCCAAGAGCTCCTCACTTGGGTTTTTTCTGAGCTCAAAATCGCCTTACGTGTGTCTGAGTGCAAAAGCTCCCAAAATGGGTGTGTCTGAACCCCCAAAAATCCCTAAATTCTTGGATTTCAGCCCCAAAGCTCCCTAAGTGGGTATTCCTCAGCCCAAAGCTACCTCAGCTGTGGTTTTGGATCCCAAAAGCTGCCAAACTGAGTGCTTCTGACCCCAAAGCTCCCTGAACGGGTTTTCTGAAGCCCAAAACCTCACGAAATTGCTGTTTCTGAGCCCAGGAGTTACCTAAATCAGTGCTTCAGACTGCAAAATAGCTTGAAGTGGCAGTTTCTCAGCCCCACAGCTCCCTAAGTGGCTGGCTGTTCCTGACCCAAAAAAAACCTCTACATGGGTGTTTCTGAGCGCTAAAGTTCAATGAATGGCTTCTTTGAACCCCAAAACCTCCCTAAATTGCTGTTTCTGAGCCAAAAAAATCCCTAAATGAGTGCTTCTCAGAAAAAAAAGCTCCCTAAAGAAGTCAGTTTAGTCCTAATCTCCCCGAATTGCTGTTTCTGAGCCCAAAGCTCCCTAAATTGTGAAGCCCAAAAGCTCACTAAATTGCTCTTTCTGAGCCCCAAAGCTCTCTAAATCGGTGTTTTGGATCCCGAAAGCTCCCAAACTGTGTTTTCCAGACGCAAAAAGCTTCCTAAATCAGTGGTTTAGAAACCAAAAGCTCCCTAAGTGGCCATTTCTCAGCCCAAAAGCTCCATAAAGCAATGGTTTAGATCCCAGAAGCTCCCGAAATCAGTGGCTTAGACCCCAAAAGCTCCCTTAGTGGCTGTCTCTCAGCCCAGAAGTTCCCTAAGTGGCTGTTTCTCAGGCTACGAGCTCCCTAAGTGGGTGTGTGTATGCCCAATAGCTCACTAAATTTCTGTTTCTGACCCAAAAAATCTCTACATGGGTGTTTCTGATCCCACAGCTCCATGAAGGGGTCCTCTGAAGCCCAAAGGCTAACTAAATTCCCATTTCTGAGCCCATTTGCTACCTAAAACACTGTTAATGACTGCAAAATCACTTTAAATGGCAGATTCTCCGCCCCAAAGCTCCTTATGTGGCAGTTTCTCAGCCCCAAACTGCCTAAGTGGCTGTTTCTCAGCCCAAAAACTCCACAAATCAGTGGTTTAGACCCCAAAAGCTCCCTAAGTGGCTGTTTTTCAGCCCAAAACATTCCTAAGTGTCTGTTTCTCAGCCTAACGGCTCCCTGCGTGGCGCTGTCTGGGCCCAAAATCTCCCTAAACAGGTGTGTGTGAACCCAAAATCTCCCTACAAGGCTGTGTCTGATCCCACAGCTCCATGAATGTCTTCTTTGAATCCCTAAACCTCCCTAATTTGCTGTTTGTGAGCCCAAAAAATCCCTACATGGGTGTTTGTGAGCTGCAAGGCTCTGGGGCAGCCCGGACCTCTCCTCACGGAGCTGCCCTGCGCCTGCTGCCCCCCGTGCTGCCACAGACCCCGGGGCTGGGTCCCGCTGATGGAGGGGGGTGATTTTGGGCAGGAAGAGCTGCCTGTCATGATCCTGTAGCTTTCTGGGGGTTTAGTTCGGGCACCTTCAGAGCAAGAAAGTCCAACGCCAGAAGCTTCTGTCCAGGCCCTTCCCAGAGGAGTCAGGCCGCCCTGGGAAGGGCCCTGTCGGGGCACAGGCCTCGTCCTGCTGCGCTCACCCAACCCAGCCCGCCGGCCATGGCATCTCGCCCCCTGACCGCAGCTACTCCTCAGCCAGCCGGGATGCTGCGCCGGTGCAGACACGGCCTTCAGGAAGGGCCATTTCACCTGGAGCTGTTCTCTCAGCTCTGCCCTCCCTCGGTCCGCTCCTGGGGGCTGGGCCCGCTCAGGGAGGGAGGGGAGGCAGAGGGGAGGCAGAGGACATGACAGGAGGGGAGGGGACAGGAGGGAGCTGCCCTGGATTTGCTCTGCCTTGGCAAGTCTTTCCCAAAATGCGGGTCTGCCTGCGCTCCAGCCACAGCCCTGGGCGGCAGGAGCTGCGTGACGGGAGCCGCTGGCGTCAGCCGGGCCGGCACCTGGCAGGAGACAGGGCTCTGCCCCCGGTCACACCGCCCGTGCTGAGCCCAGCACCCAGGGCCTTCCTCAGGCCTCGCCTTCCCCCGGGCGGTGAGGAGGAGAGACTGTTTCCTCTCTGCTGTGCTGTATTTCCAGCACACATCTGCTGACTTGAAGTCCCCCACGAGAACAAGGGCTAGCGAGCGTGAGACTTCTCCCAGCAGCTTATAGAATATGTCAGCCAACTCTTCATCGTGCTTGGGTGGTCTATAACAGACTCCCACCGTGATACCTGCCTTGGTGGCCTCCCCCCTGATTCTTACCCAGACACACTCAACCCTATCACCACCATCGTCAAGCTCTACATAGTCAAAGCACTCCCTAACATACAGGGCTACCCCACTGTCTCCCCATACATCAGTGGTTTAGACCCCAAAACCTCCCTAAATCACTGGTTTAGACCCCAAAAGCTCCCTTAGGGGCTGTTTTTCAGCCCAGGCATTTATGAAGTGGATGTTTCGCAGACTAAAAGCTCCCCAAGTGGGTGTGTCTGAGACAAGGGCTAACACCCTAAATGGGTGTTTCTGAGCTCAAAATTGCCCTACATGGGTGTGTCTGAGACCAAAAGCTCCCTAAAAGCTTACTTCTCATCACAAAAAAACTTGCTAAATTACTGGGGTTGAGCTCAAAAGCTCCTTAAATTTATGCTTCTGATCAACCAAGCACCCTATGTTAGTGTTTCTGAGACCCAGAGCTCCCCATATAAGAGGTTTGACCACCAAAACTCCTTAAATGGATGTGTCTGAGCCACAACACTCCCTAAATCAAAGTTTTGGATCTCGAAAGCTACCAAAACACTGTTTCAGAGCTCCAAAGCTCCCTACATAAGTGTTTTGGAGGCCCAAAAGCTCCCTAAGTGGGTGTTGCTCAGCCCAAGAGCTCCCTAAATCCCTGTTTCTGAGACCCAAAGCTGCCAAAATATCTGTTTTTAGAGCCCAAAGCTCCCTTAATTCCTGGGTTAAGCCCCACAGATCCCTCAATTGCTGTTGTGACTCCCAAAAGCGTCTTGTATTGTTTTTTCTGAGCCCAAGAGCTCCTCACTTGGGTTTTTTCTGAGCTCAAAATCGCCTTACGTGTGTCTGAGTGCAAAAGCTCCCAAAATGGGTGTGTCTGAACCCCCAAAAATCCCTAAATTCTTGGATTTCAGCCCCAAAGCTCCCTAAGTGGGTATTCCTCAGCCCAAAGCTACCTCAGCTGTGGTTTTGGATCCCAAAAGCTGCCAAACTGAGTGCTTCTGACCCCAAAGCTCCCTGAACGGGTTTTCTGAAGCCCAAAACCTCACGAAATTGCTGTTTCTGAGCCCAGGAGTTACCTAAATCAGTGCTTCAGACTGCAAAATAGCTTGAAGTGGCAGTTTCTCAGCCCCACAGCTCCCTAAGTGGCTGGCTGTTCCTGACCCAAAAAAAACCTCTACATGGGTGTTTCTGAGCGCTAAAGTTCAATGAATGGCTTCTTTGAACCCCAAAACCTCCCTAAATTGCTGTTTCTGAGCCAAAAAAATCCCTAAATGAGTGCTTCTCAGAAAAAAAAGCTCCCTAAAGAAGTCAGTTTAGTCCTAATCTCCCCGAATTGCTGTTTCTGAGCCCAAAGCTCCCTAAATTGTGAAGCCCAAAAGCTCACTAAATTGCTCTTTCTGAGCCCCAAAGCTCTCTAAATCGGTGTTTTGGATCCCGAAAGCTCCCAAACTGTGTTTTCCAGACACAAAAAGCTTCCTAAATCAGTGGTTTAGAAACCAAAAGCTCCCTAAGTGGCCATTTCTCAGCCCAAAAGCTCCATAAAGCAATGGTTTAGATCCCAGAAGCTCCCGAAATCAGTGGCTTAGACCCCAAAAGCTCCCTTAGTGGCTGTCTCTCAGCCCAGAAGTTCCCTAAGTGGCTGTTTCTCAGGCTACGAGCTCCCTAAGTGGGTGTGTGTATGCCCAATAGCTCACTAAATTTCTGTTTCTGACCCAAAAAATCTCTACATGGGTGTTTCTGATCCCACAGCTCCATGAAGGGGTCCTCTGAAGCCCAAAGGCTAACTAAATTCCCATTTCTGAGCCCATTTGCTACCTAAAACACTGTTAATGACTGCAAAATCACTTTAAATGGCAGATTCTCCGCCCCAAAGCTCCTTATGTGGCAGTTTCTCAGCCCCAAACTGCCTAAGTGGCTGTTTCTCAGCCCAAAAACTCCACAAATCAGTGGTTTAGACCCCAAAAGCTCCCTAAGTGGCTGTTTTTCAGCCCAAAACATTCCTAAGTGTCTGTTTCTCAGCCTAACGGCTCCCTGCGTGGCGCTGTCTGGGCCCAAAATCTCCCTAAACAGGTGTGTGTGAACCCAAAATCTCCCTACAAGGCTGTGTCTGATCCCACAGCTCCATGAATGTCTTCTTTGAATCCCTAAACCTCCCTAATTTGCTGTTTGTGAGCCCAAAAAATCCCTACATGGGTGTTTGTGAGCTGCAAGGCTCTGGGGCAGCCCGGACCTCTCCTCACGGAGCTGCCCTGCGCCTGCTGCCCCCCGTGCTGCCACAGACCCCGGGGCTGGGTCCCGCTGATGGAGGGGGGTGATTTTGGGCAGGAAGAGCTGCCTGTCATGATCCTGTAGCTTTCTGGGGGTTTAGTTCGGGCACCTTCAGAGCAAGAAAGTCCAACGCCAGAAGCTTCTGTCCAGGCCCTTCCCAGAGGAGTCAGGCCGCCCTGGGAAGGGCCCTGTCGGGGCACAGGCCTCGTCCTGCTGCGCTCACCCAACCCAGCCCGCCGGCCATGGCATCTCGCCCCCTGACCGCAGCTACTCCTCAGCCAGCCGGGATGCTGCGCCGGTGCAGACACGGCCTTCAGGAAGGGCCATTTCACCTGGAGCTGTTCTCTCAGCTCTGCCCTCCCTCGGTCCGCTCCTGGGGGCTGGGCCCGCTCAGGGAGGGAGGGGAGGCAGAGGGGAGGCAGAGGACATGACAGGAGGGGAGGGGACAGGAGGGAGCTGCCCTGGATTTGCTCTGCCTTGGCAAGTCTTTCCCAAAATGCGGGTCTGCCTGCGCTCCAGCCACAGCCCTGGGCGGCAGGAGCTGCGTGACGGGAGCCGCTGGCGTCAGCCGGGCCGGCACCTGGCAGGAGACAGGGCTCTGCCCCCGGTCACACCGCCCGTGCTGAGCCCAGCACCCAGGGCCTTCCTCAGGCCTCGCCTTCCCCCGGGCGGTGAGGAGGAGAGACTGTTTCCTCTCTGCTGTGCTGTATTTCCAGCACACATCTGCTGACTTGAAGTCCCCCACGAGAACAAGGGCTAGCGAGCGTGAGACTTCTCCCAGCAGCTTATAGAATATGTCAGCCAACTCTTCATCGTGCTTGGGTGGTCTATAACAGACTCCCACCGTGATACCTGCCTTGGTGGCCTCCCCCCTGATTCTTACCCAGACACACTCAACCCTATCACCACCATCGTCAAGCTCTACATAGTCAAAGCACTCCCTAACATACAGGGCTACCCCACTGTCTCCCCATACATCAGTGGTTTAGACCCCAAAACCTCCCTAAATCACTGGTTTAGACCCCAAAAGCTCCCTTAGGGGCTGTTTTTCAGCCCAGGCATTTATGAAGTGGATGTTTCGCAGACTAAAAGCTCCCCAAGTGGGTGTGTCTGAGACAAGGGCTAACACCCTAAATGGGTGTTTCTGAGCTCAAAATTGCCCTACATGGGTGTGTCTGAGACCAAAAGCTCCCTAAAAGCTTACTTCTCATCACAAATAAACTTGCTAAATTACTGGGGTTGAGCTCAAAAGCTCCTTAAATTTATGCTTCTGAGCAACCAAGCACCCTATGTTAGTGTTTCTGAGACCCAGAGCTCCCCATATAAGAGGTTTGACCACCAAAACTCCTTAAATGGATGTGTCTGAGCCACAACACTCCCTAAATCAAAGTTTTGGATCTCGAAAGCTACCAAAACACTGTTTCAGAGCTCCAAAGCTCCCTACATAAGTGTTTTGGAGGCCCAAAAGCTCCCTAAGTGGGTGTTGCTCAGCCCAAGAGCTCCCTAAATCCCTGTTTCTGAGACCCAAAGCTGCCAAAATATCTGTTTTTAGAGCCCAAAGCTCCCTTAATTCCTGGGTTAAGCCCCACAGATCCCTCAATTGCTGTTGTGACTCCCAAAAGCGTCTTGTATTGTTTTTTCTGAGCCCAAGAGCTCCTCACTTGGGTTTTTTCTGAGCTCAAAATCGCCTTATGTGTGTCTGAGTGCAAAAGCTCCCAAAATGGGTGTGTCTGAACCCCCAAAAATCCCTAAATTCTTGGATTTCAGCCCCAAAGCTCCCTAAGTGGGTATTCCTCAGCCCAAAGCTACCTCAGCTGTGGTTTTGGATCCCAAAAGCTGCCAAACTGAGTGCTTCTGACCCCAAAGCTCCCTGAACGGGTTTTCTGAAGCCCAAAACCTCACGAAATTGCTGTTTCTGAGCCCAGGAGTTACCTAAATCAGTGCTTCAGACTGCAAAATAGCTTGAAGTGGCAGTTTCTCAGCCCCACAGCTCCCTAAGTGGCTGGCTGTTCCTGACCCAAAAAAAACCTCTACATGGGTGTTTCTGAGCGCTAAAGTTCAATGAATGGCTTCTTTGAACCCCAAAACCTCCCTAAATTGCTGTTTCTGAGCCAAAAAAATCCCTAAATGAGTGCTTCTCAGAAAAAAAAGCTCCCTAAAGAAGTCAGTTTAGTCCTAATCTCCCCGAATTGCTGTTTCTGAGCCCAAAGCTCCCTAAATTGTGAAGCCCAAAAGCTCACTAAATTGCTCTTTCTGAGCCCCAAAGCTCTCTAAATCGGTGTTTTGGATCCCGAAAGCTCCCAAACTGTGTTTTCCAGACACAAAAAGCTTCCTAAATCAGTGGTTTAGAAACCAAAAGCTCCCTAAGTGGCCATTTCTCAGCCCAAAAGCTCCATAAAGCAATGGTTTAGATCCCAGAAGCTCCCGAAATCAGTGGCTTAGACCCCAAAAGCTCCCTTAGTGGCTGTCTCTCAGCCCAGAAGTTCCCTAAGTGGCTGTTTCTCAGGCTACGAGCTCCCTAAGTGGGTGTGTGTATGCCCAATAGCTCACTAAATTTCTGTTTCTGACCCAAAAAATCTCTACATGGGTGTTTCTGATCCCACAGCTCCATGAAGGGGTCCTCTGAAGCCCAAAGGCTAACTAAATTCCCATTTCTGAGCCCATTTGCTACCTAAAACACTGTTAATGACTGCAAAATCACTTTAAATGGCAGATTCTCCGCCCCAAAGCTCCTTATGTGGCAGTTTCTCAGCCCCAAACTGCCTAAGTGGCTGTTTCTCAGCCCAAAAACTCCACAAATCAGTGGTTTAGACCCCAAAAGCTCCCTAAGTGGCTGTTTTTCAGCCCAAAACATTCCTAAGTGTCTGTTTCTCAGCCTAACGGCTCCCTGCGTGGCGCTGTCTGGGCCCAAAATCTCCCTAAACAGGTGTGTGTGAACCCAAAATCTCCCTACAAGGCTGTGTCTGATCCCACAGCTCCATGAATGTCTTCTTTGAATCCCTAAACCTCCCTAATTTGCTGTTTGTGAGCCCAAAAAATCCCTACATGGGTGTTTGTGAGCTGCAAGGCTCTGGGGCAGCCCGGACCTCTCCTCACGGAGCTGCCCTGCGCCTGCTGCCCCCCGTGCTGCCACAGACCCCGGGGCTGGGTCCCGCTGATGGAGGGGGGTGATTTTGGGCAGGAAGAGCTGCCTGTCATGATCCTGTAGCTTTCTGGGGGTTTAGTTCGGGCACCTTCAGAGCAAGAAAGTCCAACGCCAGAAGCTTCTGTCCAGGCCCTTCCCAGAGGAGTCAGGCCGCCCTGGGAAGGGCCCTGTCGGGGCACAGGCCTCGTCCTGCTGCGCTCACCCAACCCAGCCCGCCGGCCATGGCATCTCGCCCCCTGACCGCAGCTACTCCTCAGCCAGCCGGGATGCTGCGCCGGTGCAGACACGGCCTTCAGGAAGGGCCATTTCACCTGGAGCTGTTCTCTCAGCTCTGCCCTCCCTCGGTCCGCTCCTGGGGGCTGGGCCCGCTCAGGGAGGGAGGGGAGGCAGAGGGGAGGCAGAGGACATGACAGGAGGGGAGGGGACAGGAGGGAGCTGCCCTGGATTTGCTCTGCCTTGGCAAGTCTTTCCCAAAATGCGGGTCTGCCTGCGCTCCAGCCACAGCCCTGGGCGGCAGGAGCTGCGTGACGGGAGCCGCTGGCGTCAGCCGGGCCGGCACCTGGCAGGAGACAGGGCTCTGCCCCCGGTCACACCGCCCGTGCTGAGCCCAGCACCCAGGGCCTTCCTCAGGCCTCGCCTTCCCCCGGGTGGTGAGGAGGAGAGACTGTTTCCTCTCTGCTGTGCTGTATTTCCAGCACACATCTGCTGACTTGAAGTCCCCCACGAGAACAAGGGCTAGCGAGCGTGAGACTTCTCCCAGCAGCTTATAGAATATGTCAGCCAACTCTTCATCGTGCTTGGGTGGTCTATAACAGACTCCCACCGTGATACCTGCCTTGGTGGCCTCCCCCCTGATTCTTACCCAGACACACTCAACCCTATCACCACCATCGTCAAGCTCTAGATAGTCAAAGCACTCCCTACCATACAGGGCTACCCCACTGTCTCCCCATACATCAGTGGTTTAGACCCCAAAACCTCCCTAAATCACTGGTTTAGACCCCAAAAGCTCCCTTAGGGGCTGTTTTTCAGCCCAGGCATTTATGAAGTGGATGTTTCGCAGACTAAAAGCTCCCCAAGTGGGTGTGTCTGAGACAAGGGCTAACACCCTAAATGGGTGTTTCTGAGCTCAAAATTGCCCTACATGGGTGTGTCTGAGACCAAAAGCTCCCTAAAAGCTTACTTCTCATCACAAATAAACTTGCTAAATTACTGGGGTTGAGCTCAAAAGCTCCTTAAATTTATGCTTCTGATCAACCAAGCACCCTATGTTAGTGTTTCTGAGACCCAGAGCTCCCCATATAAGAGGTTTGACCACCAAAACTCCTTAAATGGATGTGTCTGAGCCACAACACTCCCTAAATCAAAGTTTTGGATCTCGAAAGCTACCAAAACACTGTTTCAGAGCTCCAAAGCTCCCTACATAAGTGTTTTGGAGGCCCAAAAGCTCCCTAAGTGGGTGTTGCTCAGCCCAAGAGCTCCCTAAATCCCTGTTTCTGAGACCCAAAGCTGCCAAAATATCTGTTTTTAGAGCCCAAAGCTCCCTTAATTCCTGGGTTAAGCCCCACAGATCCCTCAATTGCTGTTGTGACTCCCAAAAGCGTCTTGTATTGTTTTTTCTGAGCCCAAGAGCTCCTCACTTGGGTTTTTTCTGAGCTCAAAATCGCCTTACGTGTGTCTGAGTGCAAAAGCTCCCAAAATGGGTGTGTCTGAACCCCCAAAAATCCCTAAATTCTTGGATTTCAGCCCCAAAGCTCCCTAAGTGGGTATTCCTCAGCCCAAAGCTACCTCAGCTGTGGTTTTGGATCCCAAAAGCTGCCAAACTGAGTGCTTCTGACCCCAAAGCTCCCTGAACGGGTTTTCTGAAGCCCAAAACCTCACGAAATTGCTGTTTCTGAGCCCAGGAGTTACCTAAATCAGTGCTTCAGACTGCAAAATAGCTTGAAGTGGCAGTTTCTCAGCCCCACAGCTCCCTAAGTGGCTGGCTGTTCCTGACCCAAAAAAAACCTCTACATGGGTGTTTCTGAGCGCTAAAGTTCAATGAATGGCTTCTTTGAACCCCAAAACCTCCCTAAATTGCTGTTTCTGAGCCAAAAAAATCCCTAAATGAGTGCTTCTCAGAAAAAAAAGCTCCCTAAAGAAGTCAGTTTAGTCCTAATCTCCCCGAATTGCTGTTTCTGAGCCCAAAGCTCCCTAAATTGTGAAGCCCAAAAGCTCACTAAATTGCTCTTTCTGAGCCCCAAAGCTCTCTAAATCGGTGTTTTGGATCCCGAAAGCTCCCAAACTGTGTTTTCCAGACGCAAAAAGCTTCCTAAATCAGTGGTTTAGAAACCAAAAGCTCCCTAAGTGGCCATTTCTCAGCCCAAAAGCTCCATAAAGCAATGGTTTAGATCCCAGAAGCTCCCGAAATCAGTGGCTTAGACCCCAAAAGCTCCCTTAGTGGCTGTCTCTCAGCCCAGAAGTTCCCTAAGTGGCTGTTTCTCAGGCTACGAGCTCCCTAAGTGGGTGTGTGTATGCCCAATAGCTCACTAAATTTCTGTTTCTGACCCAAAAAATCTCTACATGGGTGTTTCTGATCCCACAGCTCCATGAAGGGGTCCTCTGAAGCCCAAAGGCTAACTAAATTCCCATTTCTGAGCCCATTTGCTACCTAAAACACTGTTAATGACTGCAAAATCACTTTAAATGGCAGATTCTCCGCCCCAAAGCTCCTTATGTGGCAGTTTCTCAGCCCCAAACTGCCTAAGTGGCTGTTTCTCAGCCCAAAAACTCCACAAATCAGTGGTTTAGACCCCAAAAGCTCCCTAAGTGGCTGTTTTTCAGCCCAAAACATTCCTAAGTGTCTGTTTCTCAGCCTAACGGCTCCCTGCGTGGCGCTGTCTGGGCCCAAAATCTCCCTAAACAGGTGTGTGTGAACCCAAAATCTCCCTACAAGGCTGTGTCTGATCCCACAGCTCCATGAATGTCTTCTTTGAATCCCTAAACCTCCCTAATTTGCTGTTTGTGAGCCCAAAAAATCCCTACATGGGTGTTTGTGAGCTGCAAGGCTCTGGGGCAGCCCGGACCTCTCCTCACGGAGCTGCCCTGCGCCTGCTGCCCCCCGTGCTGCCACAGACCCCGGGGCTGGGTCCCGCTGATGGAGGGGGGTGATTTTGGGCAGGAAGAGCTGCCTGTCATGATCCTGTAGCTTTCTGGGGGTTTAGTTCGGGCACCTTCAGAGCAAGAAAGTCCAACGCCAGAAGCTTCTGTCCAGGCCCTTCCCAGAGGAGTCAGGCCGCCCTGGGAAGGGCCCTGTCGGGGCACAGGCCTCGTCCTGCTGCGCTCACCCAACCCAGCCCGCCGGCCATGGCATCTCGCCCCCTGACCGCAGCTACTCCTCAGCCAGCCGGGATGCTGCGCCGGTGCAGACACGGCCTTCAGGAAGGGCCATTTCACCTGGAGCTGTTCTCTCAGCTCTGCCCTCCCTCGGTCCGCTCCTGGGGGCTGGGCCCGCTCAGGGAGGGAGGGGAGGCAGAGGGGAGGCAGAGGACATGACAGGAGGGGAGGGGACAGGAGGGAGCTGCCCTGGATTTGCTCTGCCTTGGCAAGTCTTTCCCAAAATGCGGGTCTGCCTGCGCTCCAGCCACAGCCCTGGGCGGCAGGAGCTGCGTGACGGGAGCCGCTGGCGTCAGCCGGGCCGGCACCTGGCAGGAGACAGGGCTCTGCCCCCGGTCACACCGCCCGTGCTGAGCCCAGCACCCAGGGCCTTCCTCAGGCCTCGCCTTCCCCCGGGCGGTGAGGAGGAGAGACTGTTTCCTCTCTGCTGTGCTGTATTTCCAGCAGACATCTGCTGACTTGAAGTCCCCCACGAGAAGAAGGGCTAGCGAGCGTGAGACTTCTCCCAGCAGCTTATAGAATATGTCAGCCAACTCTTCATCGTGCTTGGGTGGTCTATAACAGACTCCCACCGTGATACCTGCCTTGGTGGCCTCCCCCCTGATTCTTACCCAGACACACTCAACCCTATCACCACCATCGTCAAGCTCTAGATAGTCAAAGCACTCCCTACCATACAGGGCTACCCCACTGTCTCCCCATACATCAGTGGTTTAGACCCCAAAACCTCCCTAAATCACTGGTTTAGACCCCAAAAGCTCCCTTAGGGGCTGTTTTTCAGCCCAGGCATTTATGAAGTGGATGTTTCGCAGACTAAAAGCTCCCCAAGTGGGTGTGTCTGAGTGAAAAAGCTCCCTAAATGGGTGTTTCGGAGCCCAAAATCACCCTAAATGGGTGCCTCTGAGACCAAAGGCTCCCTAAATGGTTATTTCTGATCACAAAAAAATGGCTAGAAGCTCCTTAAATTTATCCTTCTGAGCAACAAAGTGCCTGATGATAGTGTTTCGGAGCCCCAGAGCTCCCTAAAAAGAAGATCAGGATGCCAGCACCTCCCAAACTGAGTGTTTCTGACCCCAAAGCTCTCTGAATGGGTTTCCTGAAGCCCAAAAGCTCACTAAATTGCTGTTTCTGAGCCCAGGAGCTGCCTAAATCAGTGCTTCAGAATGCAAAATGGCTTCAAGTGGCAGTTTCTCGGCCCCACAGCTCCCTAAGTGGCTCTTTCTCAGCCCAAAAGCTCCCTGGGCTCCAAAAATCTCCCAAAATAGCTGCCTGTGAGCCCAAAATCTCCCTAAATGGTTATTTCTGATCACAAAAAACCCGTGCTGAATTACTGGCTTTAAGCCCCAAAGCTCCCTAAGTGGGTATTGCTGAGCCCAAAGTTACCTAAACTGCGCTATTGAATCCCCCTGCTTCTACAGTACTTTTGGGGTAACGTTTGTGCTCCCGTATCCACGATAAAGTCGAGGGACTCTGCTTTCAGGGCCTTAAGGGAGATTAAAAGGTTGCTATTCTTTAAGGAGAGCCGGTCTTGGTTTAGGGACCCTGCTGGCTCCTGTATGGTCCCTGCCACACCTTTCCCTGCTCCTGATGTTGTCCATCCATTTTTCTCAGTTCCTGTCTCAGGGGACTGTAAGGACACTGTTCCTGCGGCTTAAGCAGCCCCTCCTTTCCCGCTCTTTCCTTGCTTTTCTGCTGGACTATCGCTGCTAATTGAGCATAGGGTACCCCATCGATTTGGCATTGGGGCACCCCCAATTTTAAGGCTTATTGAAACAGTTCTTTACGAGACACTTGCCCAGAGCCCCGACGTGTTTTCATTTGTTGGGTGCTTCCCTGCAAAAATCCTCCAACTTTGAGTAAGGTAACAGCACGTGTTAACAGGTCTGCCCGTGAACTTACTCAAGGAGGACCTCAAAAAGGCAGCATTACAGTTTTTAGCGCTGAGGGAGTTTCTCGCAAAAGTTGATTTACACCCTTATCGCTCGGAGCTGTCAACCACGGCTCAGGGAATCTCCCTGTCTGGGGAAGACGCAGACAGCCCAGCAGCCAATTTTTCTGAACGGATGCTTGCCGTGCCTCCCCACCCCACTCTTCCCCCACCTTGTTTTGTCTCCTTGTGGCCACCAGCTGGTTCCCAAGGCTGGGCCTGGCCAGAGGAGGGAGCAGAGGTGGGGTCTCTCACGGGGTGGAACTCTGCTCTCCTGGAAGCCAGGGCTGTGCTCTTGGCTTTTTGCCCTGCCCCCTCCCCTCCGCATCCTCAACTCTACCACCTCAGGGTCACTGCAGCCAAGGCTGCCACTGCCTTTCAAATCCCCAACCACTTCTTCCTTGTTCACCAGTGCCAGGCCCAGCAGAGCACCTCTCCTCCTTCTTTCCTCCACCACCCCTGCCAGGAAATGTGCACTAGAAATCTCCTGGATCGCTCCATCCCTGCTGGATTTGTCCTTCCAGCAGACACCAGAGTGGTTCAGGTCACCCACGAGGACCAGAGCTGTGAACAGGAGGCTTCTCTCACTGGTTCTTTCCGTGCTGGTTTCCCGGGGAGAGCGCGAGCACCACCTGCATCGTCCTGCCTGTGTTGGGATGTGCACGTGTTCGCGCTGTGGGGTGTGCGTGGACTTTATTCCCTCCTGCCCCTGCGAGCAGTTCTGGGATCACACGTGGGGTGTGTGTGTGCAATCCCTTTAGATGGATCCATCACCAGGCACAGACCAGCCGGTCCAGATGGGAACAGCTCCAGACCTCTTTATTTTGTCTTTAGAGGTGGATCTTGGCAGCTGAGAAGCCTCCAAGCGCCTTCGCTAACAGCCACCGCTCCCGGCACCTTCCCCTCTGCTGCGGTACCAGCATCTAGTTGTAGGGAGGAAGAAAGAAAAGCAAATGATTGTATGGACGGAGAGAAGGCAGAGAAATCCTGCAGGTGTAGCTCAGGCCACCCATGATGGCATCTGCTTGCGATGAAGCTTCAAGGGGTCACTTCAGTGGGAGAGGCCCCTGATGCCCAAGCCCAGGAGAAGGTCCCAGGTGCAGCTGGTCAGCCTGGGGCTCAGTCAGGTGGAGCTGAGACCTTGGATGTCCCATACAGGTGTCCCCCCTCGGGGCAAGGTGTCTTGGGGCAGGACTCTGCAAGGGAAGGACGTGCTCTCTGTTTGGAAAGGGGAGAGCCAGCCATCAGAGGGATCCCTCTGTCTTCAGACAGGACTTTTACATCCCACATGGAAAGCCAGTTCTGGGTGCCCAGGCAGTGCCCCTTGGGTGTCAGGGAGGTCCAGCCCAAACCCACCCTCCAAAACCCACTTCTGCCACACGAGGGCTGTCAGAGAAATGCCCTCTTTCCCCCCAGGGCTGCCCTCCGTGGAGGGATGGGCCCTGCAGCCGGAGGAAGCACCGTGCCTTTTTGGAGATAGTTACCAGGGGAGCTGCCTCTGCCGCTCTTGACGCCGCCTGTTGTTCTCAGCGACGTGCCTGAAAATGTTCCTCCGCGCTTGGTGCGGCTCCAGCCTGTTGAGGACCTGGACCGCTCGTGGGGAAAGGTGGCTGCAACAACAGGGAAACATCGTCCCTCAGCATCTGTCCTACGCAAGCCCCGGATGCAGGGACGGGGGACCTGGACATCTCTGCGGGGTCATGGCTGCTCAACTGCCCCAGGCTGTGTCCAGAGCCAGCGCACACTTACTCAGGCTGGAGTCTCTTCAGCTGGGCTGCTGCTGCCATCTCCTCTGCTGGGAGAGGGTTTTCCGCCTTCCTCCACCTCTCGTTGACCTCCTTTCTCCTGGGCTGGGCCGGAGGGTGGGGAATCCAAGGGCCTCCAGTGCCGAGTGCCTGCCAAGGAGGAGATGCTCTCAGCAAACCAGACGGCAGACAGAGGTGCCGTTCCCCAGAGGACCTCTTGAAAGGAGCCTGCAGCAGGACCTGGGAGCCGGCAGACTAAGCACCACGTGCCCGTCACCACGGCTGATGGCTGCTTTTGCCCCTCGGATCCTGCTGCCCATCTCTCCCCCACGGGGATGAGCAGGCAAACCCCTGCCGTGCAGCTGGGTGTCAGTCCTGCTCCAACCCCCTGGAGATCCCCGACAGAGAGGGTCGCTGCTGCTCTCAGCGGTGTCAATCACTGCCCGTACCTGGGGTGGCTGGCGATCCTCCCCTGCAGCCCAGGCTTCCCACGCCGCCCATTCTGCCTTCGCTTGCTGTCGTCGCTCTTGCCACCGGCTCTTCACTTGCTCCCACTCTGCAGACAGCTGCCAGACCTCCTGGAGGGGACGGAAACGCAGCAGCAGGCAGGATTAGTCTCAGCTCCTGCAGCAGCTTCCTTCGGCTCTGACCCGTGGTGGTGCCCCTTGCCTCAGCCGGTCGGTTGGCAGCGCTTTGCCCCTACCAGGTCAGGGGCCGTGGAGTCACGCCAACGCATGGCGAGCACGGCTGAGTGACCAAAGACCTCCACTGCCAAGCGCCTAGGAAGGACTTGGACATTTTCCATAGCCCCTGGCCAGAATAAAGTGTTTCATGGCAACCTTAGTCTGGAGAAGAGGAGGCTGAGGGGAGACCTGATCGCTCTCTACAACTACCTCAAAGGAGGTTGTAGTGAGGTGGGTGTTGGTCTCCTCTCCCAGATAAAAAGCAAGAGGACGAGAGGAAATGGCTTCAAGGTGTGTCAGGGCAGGATTAGATTGGACATTAGGAAAACTTTCTTCACCCAAAGAGTGGTCAGGCATTGGAACAGGCTGCCCAGAGAGGTGGTGGAGTCCCCATCCCTGGACGTGTTCAAAAAACGTGTAGACGTGGCACTTTGGGACATGGTTTAGTGGACATGGTGGTGTTGGGTTGACGGTTGGACTTGATGATCTTAGAGGTCTTTTCCAACCTTAATGATTCTATGAGTCTATGAACCCCCGGGGCAATAACAGGCGAGAAGGGTGTGTAGCACCTTCCTTTTTGTGAAGAAGATCTGAAGGGGGTGACAGGCAGGTTACAAGAAACGCACGCCAAGGGATCCTTTCAGCTCGGCTCTCTGCACAAAGAGGCTTTAGCCGAGTCTCAGCGGCACGGTAGTTACAGCAAGGCACAGCACGTACCTGCAGCGCTCTCTTGCAGCCTTCGGAGGACGGGATTGCAGCGGTGGGCCTGGCTGGAGGAAATGGCTCCTGCCTGCCTGCCTCCTTCGTCTTGGGGGAGCTGCCTGGACATGGCGGGAGCACGCTGCAAAGAGACACCAGGAGGAGTCGGCACGAGCACGGGGCAATTTGGTCTCCCACTTTCATCGGGTATCAAAGCTCCCCAGGCTGGCAGAAGAAGCGGGGGAGGTGGGGCCGTTTCCCATGGCAAGGGGGAGCCTTTCCTGAGCCCCATCGGACGGATGGGAGAGGACTGCACCTCAGGTCTGTTGTAAGGGCAAGCAAAGTGATGTGGGGAGCACTCAACGTCCGCCACCTTCCCCACTACGGGGCCTGCGATGGGGCAAAGAAGCTCATACAAAGCATGGGGCCTGTGCCAGGGACCTTCCCGAGTCCCTACAGCCAGTGTCCAGATGGGATGTCTCACCTACATGGGTGCAAGGACCCCTTTCATCTCTTCCCACAAGGGTCTCACCTGGCAGAAGTCTTCTTCTCCATGTCTGGCTGCCTGGTGCCTGGCCCCTGCCTTGGCAGTACGGGCATGGAGAGCTTCATGCGCCTCTGCAGCAGCTTGTCAGGACACCCCTGGGAAGCTGGGAAAGAAGGAAGCTCTTCAGAGCAGCCCCGTGGGGAGTGCGTTTTAACGGGGCTGCGGTCACCCAGTGTGGGGCAGGGCCCACCTGGACAGCGGGACCTGTTCCCGTACCTCTGCTGATCCTGTGTTTTCCTGCAGCCTTCTTGTGCCAGGTGGAGAACGCCTTGGCCACCGATCTGCTGATCACAATGAACTTAAACCTGGAAAGCAAATGGGGACACAGGCTTGAAGAAGGGCGACCCCTGCCCTCTGCAGCTCCCCAGCACTAATCCTCCTGACTGTCGTGCGAGGCACGGCATCCCTTTTCCTTGGTGGCCGTGCACAGGTTTTCTTGGCAATCTGCCCCCAACACCAGAAAATGTAGCTTAAGGTCCTCTCCGTGTGCAGCTGGTTCTCTCTGATGGGAAGGACGGCAGGCTGGGCGTGAGAAACGCGATCACGATGCCCGGTCGGTCCAGGAGAACACACACGTAGCCCCAGATCAGCGTTATTTAACCAGAAACCAGTCGCTTCAGGACTTTGGTTGGTCGAGGGCTGCAGAGGAAAGGCACTCACCTCGGGAACGCTTGGGCAGGCGCAGCCTGCATCCCCCGAGCGGTGGTTGCTCCACCGGAGACCTCTGCACTCGGCATCCACAGCCTCTGCAAAGTGACACGGAGCTGTCAGAAGGTTTCCAAGGCAGTTCTCTTTTGGCTCCCAAAGGAAGCAGACCTGTCTCCCGCTCCAAAAGAAAGCCACTTCTCCAAACCAGTCTTCCAAATCCTCCTCCATGAGCGTTAGCCCTTGCCCTGCTCTGGAGAAGCTGCACGGCAAACGCTGAGACTGCACAATAACAGTGCCGGGCTTTTTGCAGGGCAAGGACCCAGAAACTCAGAAGAAACTTTCTTTGCTAATGGAGAAGTCAGCGGGGGCAAGCGTGGGGAGAGGTGTTTGACTGGCCTGCCACATCCAGGCTGGCCGAGGGCGATTGGCTTGCTCGCCCTTCAATAAGCTCCCAAAGAACGGAAGCAGCCCTCAAAACCTGAGCAACTTACCGTGCGAAGCAGCGCAATCCGGCTGGCCTTCCTCTCCAGCCCTGTGACACAGTCGTAATAAAACCGCATGCACAGGACGTCGTCTTTGCAGGACAGAATGCCAATGTCCTTGAAGGCGAAGGCGAGGCGCCGCCCCTTCTGCAGTTGGAACGAGTACAAGCGTATGGTCTCTCGCACGCACTCCGCCACCACGTGCTGCGGGAAGCAGGTGGCTCGCGACAGCCACTTGTAGTTCAGCGGCTGGATCTTGACATTGCCTGTGAGGAGGAGGAACATCGTCACTGCCACAGCAGGCCAAATTTCCGTGTAAGATTCGTAACAACATGCCAGGGAAACGGTCGTTTATAAAACAGCTCTCGGGGAGTGGTTTGTTTTGGGGGAGCTCAAGCTGTCCCCCGACCTTTGGAGGCCATTCCCGACATCTCCCAGCCCTTGCCAAAGAGCAGAGAGCACACGTCCTCCCCCAGACGTGGAGGGGGAAAGTGGAGGGTGGCCACTGCCTTCTCACCAGGGATAACCACTGTAGGGAACACCAGCTCCTCCAGATGCAACGCATCGATGTCCGGCTGGAAGACTGGTCTTCGAACCTCATATGCCTCCTCTTTGCCCTGGAGTTGCTCTTGGAGCACAGCGAAGGTCCCAAGTCCTGTGAGCAGGACACCCTGCCCAGGAAAAAAGACCAAAGGCTGATGAGTGAGTACTGCAGAGATGGGTAAAGTGAAAACTTTGCAACAGGCCCATGTTCTCCATTTGTTTTCTTCCCCTCCTCAAAATACTTGCTCACATCCCTTGGCCAGAGAAAATCCCAGACATTTCCAGCCCAGGGAATACACCTGGGACTGATTCCCAGCCGTTACCCTTGGTATGGACCCAGCATAATCCCCCGTCTCTCTGCTTGGTCTCTCCACTCTGACCACAGGGAAGAGTGAAGCCCCATCGTGCACTGAATACTTCCTCAGACTAGGTCCAGACTTGATTTTTCTCCTGGTTGACCAAGCAGCAGCTGTGGGTACACGAGGCCGTCTCGGTGTGCGGCCACGATGCTCAGGGAGGGATCGCTCCCCAGCGCCCAGGCTGTCCAGGACAAAGAGAGACCAAGAGGCCAACCCACCTTGTCCAGCTTCATCTGTGTCAGGATGTACACGGACACAGCGTCCCAGATAGCCACAACCTCTGGAAAGCAAGGGAAAGAGGGGTCAGGCTCCAGGCCAGCCAGCTCACAGTCTCTCGGCAAGGGCCTGTGCCCCCATTTCACACTGCCCGCCTTACTCTGCTCCCGGGGCAGGGCTGGAGCAGAAATGGGGACGTGGGACGGGCTCCGGATCAGGGCTGTGGCCACCTAACCCCCAGAAAGGGATGGCACCCCAGAGCCCAGGATGTGATCTGCCAGCCTGGCAGCACAAGAGGCTCCAGAGGGAAGGAACAGAGGTTCTCCCAGAGGAGACTAGTTCAAAGTCGAGGGCTGATTTACAGCAGAGGCATTTCCAGCTGCCTCACGAGAGCCCTGTGAGAGCTGAAGGACACCCCAGCCCCTGGGATGCAGGACCCCTTTTCATCCCAGAGCCAGAACCCCAAGAGGTACCAGCTCCCAGGAAAAGCTGGCCCTGGGTGGCCCCCCTCGCCAGGGGACCAAGCCATGCCCATGGGAGCCTGGGGGCTGCAGGCAGCCGGGAGTTCTGGTTGCTACATTGTCCCCCGAGCCGTGTGGGACCCTCGGGCAGGGTTCTTGTGGCAGCCCCCAGCCCTGTCCAGCCACCCCCCGCAGCTTTTGGCAGTGGACAGCCCCAGCGCAACCCCTGCGGAAGGAGCTCCCAAACCCCTTACCCTTGGTGGAGAGCCGCAGGAGCATGGGGAACGAGCTGCTCAGCTCCAAGCTGACGGCCACGGTGCAGCAGCCCTCCATCGCGCTGGCTGCTTGCCCTCAGCTCAGGGAAAGGGATGCTCTTCGCAGCTCCTCTCCCAAAACTCCTCTCTGACGTGCCTCCGCTCTGCCTGTCAGCGAGGGTCCCCCAGCACAGCCCCGCTGCCTCCTGACCCTGCTCCTGGCTGTGGAGCAGCTCCGAAGGGCAGCAGTGGAGAGCCCCTGAGCAGTGCCCAGCAGCTCCCAGGCCTCGCCGGGAAATGCCAGCACCCACGTGGCGCTGGGGAGACCCCCCTGTGATGTGGGGCATCCCCCTGTGACATCAGCCCGCATCATTTGAAGGTGCATTATGACATCAGGCAGGAGACAGCACAGCTGGGGAGAGAGGAGAGAGATTTCGCCTCTTGTCCTGGGAAACATTCAACCCTTTCTCCCCAGTCCTGTTCCAAAATCCCCGTCTGCCCCCTGCACCAACATGTCTCTGCTGCTGGGAGCCCATCCGGGCAGGTGGGGGTTGGGGGCTGGCTGCAGTCGGGCAGTGACAAGAGATGGGATCAAAGGCCTGTGGGATGCAACAGCCCCTCCAGTGTGCCCAAACTCTCCTCTCTGCTGCGTGCCACTGGCGTGGCAGGAGGAGGATGGGCTTTATTGCACGGGTGGTGGCAGGGATGGAGTTAATTTTCTCCATAGCAGCCCATATGGTGCCGTGTGTTGGATCTGTGACCAAAAGAGTCCTTATAACACACCGATGGTTTAGCTGTCGCTGAGCAGTGCTTACACAGCGTCAAGGCCTTCTCTGTTTCTCACCCTGCCCCGCCAGCGAGTAGGCTGGGGGTGGGCAAGGAGTTGGGAGGGGACACAGCTGGGACATCTGACCCCATCTGACCAAAGCGATATTCCAGACCACATGACGTCATGCTCAGCAAAAAAGCTGTGGGGAAGAAGGAGGAAAGGGGGGACGTTTGGAAGATGGCTTCTGTCTTCCCAAGCAACCTGCAGACCCCTGCTCCCCCATGGCCCCGCCCCTTTCCCCATAGCCCCACCCCTCCTCTCACAGCCCCACCCCCTTTCAGACAGAACCCTGCTCCCTGCCCCATGACCCCTGCTCCCCTTGTGGCCCCACCCCCTGCCCTCATGACCACACCCCTCCCCTCAAGGCCACACCCCTTCCCCACAACTCCTCCCTCTCCCCTCACAGCCCCGCCCCCTCCCACCCATGTTCCCGCCCCTTTTCTCCTCACTGAGCCCCTCCCCCCTCACAGCTTCCCCCTCCCTCCTCCCCTCACAGACCCCTCCCCCCACTCCTCTGCCTCACACACACCCTCCCCCTCCCGCTGACACCCCCGCTCCCCTCCCCCTCCCGGGAATACCCCCGATCCCCCCGACCCCCCCAACACCCCCCCCCCCAACACCCCCACCCCCTCCCCGTACCGGACGGAGCCGCCCACCGGGTCTGGGCTGCAGCGGCGCCTTCCCCGCCGGTCCGACCGCGCATGCGCGACAGCGGGTGGGGCTCCCGCGCTCTGCGGGGGGCGGAGTCACGGCAGGGGAGGGGGAGAGGGGGCGGGGCTGGGGTGGCACTGGGAGCACTGGGGGAGCCAGGGAGCCATACTGGGAGCACTGGGGTGGCACTGGGAGCACTGGGGGAGCCAGGGAGCCATACTGGGAGCACTGGGAGCACTGGGGGAGCCAGGGAATCATACTGGGAGCACTGGGGTGGCACTGGAGGGAGCTATGGGGAAGCACTTGGAGCACTGGGGCAGCACTGGGAGCATCAAGGGGCACTGCTGAGCACTGGGGGGCACTGGGAGCACTGCGCACCACATCACATCTCCCAGTTGCCCCCCCCAGCTCCCCTTCTGGGGGAGCCATGGGGACCTTCATTCATCCGCCGCTCCTTGACAGAGTGAAGGCTCTGCTCCCATTCCTGCAAGAACCCAGGGTCATTAGGAGCCACCCCTCGTTGCCCAAGCAGCCCGAGGGGATTCATGGGGTCTTAGTGCAAAGAAAAGCAACGAGGGCTCTGGAGAAGTGGGGGGCATGGTGAGAACTTGCCACCAAAGGGACAAGAACAGAACTGCCCAGGGAGAAACCTACAGGTGATTTTCTCCAAGGGAAGAAACCCATCTGGTTTCCAAGGGGGATCTGAATCGGCATATAAAAAGCACCCAGGAAGCCAGCTGTCTGCAGGAGCAGAGCAGGAGACCACAGCAGGACGAGGTCCCAGCTCAAAAAAGAGGGGACCGATCTCTTTTCTTCCACGTGGGAACACCCTGAGCTCAGCGGATGTGTCTGGAAATGGACGCGACCACCAGCAAAGCGGTGCTTTGGGTACGTGATACCTGCGAGCAGCAGCTGGGCACACGCGTACCTGGAAGAAGGGCTGAGCCAGGGCTTTGAAGGAGGTTTTCCAATCTTCTCGGTCCTTTTCCTCCTGCAGGATGCTCAAGACTACACTCTTGTCTGTAGAAGACACAAAGGAATACGTGAGCTTTTCTCTGTAGACCCTGAGGTCTGCCCAGAGCTCTGCTAGGCTGCTTGACAGCGAGGAGTACAATGACGTAGAAAGAAGAGGAACCAAGAGCAGAAAGGATGACACAGATGCCTACTTGGAGCAAACTATCTCCCAATCTGCTCATGGCCTCAAGCTGGTCTGGCCTGAGCGCTTTGGATGAGCTCACCGCCCTCATGGTCCTCCTTGTCTTCTCATTGGTTTCCTGGCATGGAGACTGTCCTGGGAAGGAGGAACCAATGACACCGGTCCCGGTTAAAACCTAACAACCGCAGACCTGTTGGTGACTTCCCAGAGCTTCCCAGCATCACTCTACCTGCAGGGTTGTTCCATCTCAGGTGCTGTAGAAACAGAGGAACAGGCAACATGGCATCTTGTGTGTTCCTGCTGAGTGCTTCTGCCAGGCACACCACGTCTTTCCGAAGGTGGCCCCAGAAGAACTCTTCCATATCCTCCCATTCCTCTTTCATCAGGTCTAGAATTGCCTGGAACACAGGGCAGGTTCCTCTCTTAGGCTCTCAAGAAGATCTCCTCCCAAACTAAGCTGAATGCCCCTTACAGCATGGTAGACCTCTTTGTCAGTGTAGATCCCCAGCAGGAGGGATGAATGGAGAAAATCTCTCACAAGACCAACGCAGGCAGGCAACAGGCACCTCTCCAGCTCATTTCTCCATGAGAGAGGGCTCTCCAGGATGGACCCTTTCTCTCTTTTATCCTCGGTGTTGCATTCAGAAAGAGCAATTACCCACCATGTCTTTTCCTATGTCCCACGATGGGGCCACAGGACACATAGACCTTTGCCTTGGCCAGCCATGGTATTTTCCCCATGCCCGTGGCTCTGCGGGAGGGTTGAGTGGACGGGTGAAGCCCTCTGGGGTTGTGGAGCCAGGAGGATTGACTTTCATTTCTTTCTGCATGAGGCCTGTCTCAGGTTTGTGGTCAGTTCCCTCAACGGCAGCACCACACTTGCATGTCTTCACTTCCATGGGAAGTCCATGCTGCATTTGGACACAAGAGGGTGGAGTGAGAGAGAAGACTGGAAGCCCAGCTGGGTGCTGATGGCATCTAGCAAAAGCTGGGGGCACCCAGCAGGTTTCCATGGCCTCCACCTGGCTTTCTACATGGGGTCATTTCAACAGCTAACAACAGGCAGGAGGAGATGTGTGCCTATGAGCAAACATCTCCAGGACAACCAGGTTCTTCCTACAGTCAACAGGACATGCCTAGGCATTGATTTGGGGATGACAGTGACCAAGACCTGGAAGCACCCGCTTCACGGCACTGCTCCCAAGGGGAGACACAAATCCCAGCTCCATTTAACCTAGTGCCTTGCTGGGAGAAGAGCCCAGCTGGCTTGGAGAAGAGCCCAGCTGGCTTCTGAGCTTTGCAGCTGCTCTTGCAGGTGAAGGACCGCTTGACACGGAGGTGACATTGGAGTCCACATTAGGAGGGAAGCAGGGCAGTAGGAGGAGCATCTACAGTGACCACCCAGTAGAAACAGCCAGGCCAAGAGGCCAAGATGTGTTTCAAGGTGGTGCAAAGGGGATGAGCACCTCTGGGAGCTAGAAGAAAACCTGAGAAACTCATTCCAAGCCTGACTTTTTCCTGTGGAGGTGACAGGGTTGCAATGAGAAGCACAAGAAGACAGAGCTGCAGAGACCACCATCCCGAAGGCAACACTTATGTCAGTGACAATCCAGTACGAGCCACACTGGCAAGCTACATGTGAAAGAGGATACAGTTAGTCAGCTATGTCCCACAACACCCTCTGTGATAGGAACGTGGCCAGAAGCTCACCAAGAGGGATACAGGTCTGGCTCCTAGCTCCTGGCATCCAGCCCCACCACATGCCTCTCACAGAGCTTTTCAAAAAGGGACCCAAAGTTTCTCCACCCAGGTGGAGATCATGAAGGACTCAACAGAAGGACAGAGATGGCCTTCAGGAGTCTTTGATCCCTTCTGTCTGTCCCCTGGCCAATCTCAGTCAGTTGCTGATGGGTCCCCTTCATGCACAGGAGCAGCGAGATTCTGCCAATTCCCCCAATACTTACTCTTATCCATCGCACCAGTTTTCCAGGTCTCCTCATCAAAAAGCAGGTCTCTAGGCATGGTGGGAAGGTAGGACCCCTTGGAAAGGAAACGTGATAGAAAGTGAGGCATGGGATAACCATCTTCCTACCTCGCTTCCTACCTATCTGAAGAACAATTCTGCTTCTAAGGCAAAGCAGTGGGGAGGAAGGGTCCTCCTGCATGGCCACTGTCAACAGGGAGAAACTTCTGGTGAGCGAATGGGGACCAAGCGAGGCAGCAAGGTAGACCATACATCTCATCCACATTTGAAGTAGACTCAATGGATGGTCGCAGTTATTTCTCAGCCCAAGGAACAAGAAGGAAGAGGAACAATGATCTACAAAGCAACAAGCAGACAAAACAAAGCCTGTCTGCCAGGACACATTGTGCCAGGACAGTGGGGTGGAGAGAGCTGTGAACCTCGGCCTTGTGACTCCCCTTCACCACATAGCGCTTGAAGCGGATGTTCTTGAGGAGGTGAGTGATGTGGCTCGAGGATGAGGCCAGAGCAAGTGCAGTGTGGAAGGCCACCTCCAGCAGGCATAGGGCTTCACCATCACCCAAAGCATCCATGATCTCCTTCATTTGGTCTTCCAGCAGCTCATCTGGGATGGAAGGCAACCGGAGGATGTTCTATGTTTGTCTCATCACAGACTACAGAAGTTGAGCAAAACAGATGTAAGCGAAGGCAATCGATATGGCACCTCCCCGTGAGGGGTCTTCTGCCTTCACCAATGAGGTTCAGTGTCCATGCAAAGTCTCCTTTGTGTCCCCTGGCAGCAGGGAGCTGCCACAGCTCTCCATCAACACAGATGGAAACCTCCTGTTTCCAGGAGGTTCCATATCAACCAATGGTTCTAGATAAACCAAGGGTTCAAGACCAGGCAATGATTCCAGAACAACCATGGAAGTGTCCTGTGATATTTGTGACAGATTGTGAAACCAGTCAAGCTCTGGTTTTCCATGGAATCTTTGCTCTTCAGCTGTTTTTTTGCTTTGTCCAGCACCAAAAACATCAGTGCTGTATCCGACCAGGTGGTTTTACCCTGAAAAAACACAGATGCACCTTGTTATCCTAAGAAGCAAGTGGAAGGGCACAAAGAGGAGGTTGACTGCACCCTGCAGGGGCTTGTCACGCTTCTCAACTGGAAGAGAGCCCATGAGTAAATTATATAGGTCTTGACCTTGGTCAGGCCTGCCCCCCTCAGCTCTGCTTTGACATAAGGCTCTCGAGAAATAACCCACCTGGAGGATCTTCCACATAGAACTGAGCCTGTAGATGTCACAGAGATTTCTGATGAGGAACATGAAGTCAGAGCCTTTGCCACCAGCTTCTCCATTGTGTTCACCAGGTCTTGCCCTTCTCATTCTCCTCGGCAGTGGGTGCATTGGGATCTATAGCTGGCAAGGAGGTTTCTCGTTATGCCCAGTCCCCATTGGTGGCACATCACACATCTCCTTCACCAACGCAGCCCCTACAGCTGTTTAGGTTGCAGTAGGATCTTCCCACCACAAGTTGAAACAGGGATTCAAGCCAGTGTACAGAGGGTCCCTTAATACGTAGGGAGATACTTGGAGAACTGTCATGGTTTAACCTGGCAGGCAGCTAAAACAACCACACAGCTGTTTGCTCACTTCCCACCCCCCAGTGGGATGGGGGAGAGAATCAAAAAGAAAACAAAGGTAAAACCAGTGGGTTGAAAGACAGTTTAATAGGACAGAAAAGGAAGATAATTAATAATTAATAATAATAATAGATTATACAAAACAAGTGATGCACAGCACAATTGCTCACCACCCAGAATCGATACTCAGTTCCTGAGCTGCCCACCTCCCAGCCAGTTCTCCCATTTATATACTGAGCATGACGACATATGGTATGGAATATCTCTTTGGCCAGTTTGGGTCAGCTGTCCTGGCTGTGTCCCCTCCCAGCTTCTTGGGTGCCTCCCACTTTCTCGCTGGCAGGCCAATATGAGAAGCTGAGAAGTCCTTCATTGCTTGGCAACAACCAGAACCATCAGTGTGTTATCAACATTATTCTCATCCTAAATCCAAAACACAGCACTGTACCAGCTGCTAGGAAGAAAATTAACTCTATCCCAGCTGAAACCAGGACAAGAACACAGCATGTCCGGGGACTGAAGAGCTGGAAAGTTTATCCAAAACCCCTCCAATTTTCATAAAAACAGTAATTTTTAAAAAAAAACCCTCCAAGGCTAGACCTTTTTTGGCTTGTTCTAGACCTGCTTAGGGGTAGGCGCAGTTCTCATGCTCCGCTAAGCAAAAGGACTCACTGGAAAGCATCCGTCAGCCAGGCATGATGGCCACAGGCTGATGGAGAGCCAGAGCTGGGCGATCCACTGGAGGACGTTAATTAATGCGACTTTAGGCTTGCAGAAAGCAGACTGGTCCCATCCCTGGAAGTGTTTAGGGCCAGGTTGGATGCAGCTTCGAGCAACCTGGTCTAGTGGAGGGTGTCCCCGCCCATGGCAGGGGGGTTGGAATAAGATGATTGTTAAGGTCCCTTCCAACCCAAACCATTCTATGATTCTAAAAGTTTGAGATCAGAGGAAATGAAAAGAGATGAGGTGTGAATAAGAAACAAGGTTGGGTGAAGAGAGCGGGCTGATTCAGACAGGGTCTTCCCAGCAAAGAGGAGCTGCCCAAGGACACGCAGTCCCAGTTTGATTTTCTTGATTTCTGTCAATTTCTTGAAGGTCAAACAGCTGATATGGTCAACAGGCTGTATCTTCTGGAACAGGAGAGAAATCAGCCCCCACACTACTGTTTTGCTAAGATTCCCCCCAGAAAAATGTACAAGGTCCAGCAGCCTGGAGCCCTGAGCCCTTGGGCCATGCTCAGAGCTTGTCACCCCAGGCCAGCCAGCCACAGGGGTAGATGATGGCTGAAGAAACCCTCAGCCACAGGGAAGGGGAGTCCATGCTGACCAGCACGCTGGGAGGCAGCAAGGAGTGCTCAACAGCCCACCACTCCCCTCCTTCTCAGCTCCGGGCTGGAAAACACCCCACTGTCCTCTGCTTAGTCCAGCCTGGCCCAGCAGCATTCGAGGAAAGGCTGCAGCCCACTGGGGTGGTCCTGGGGGAGAGGAAGATGCTGGTTCTCACAGGAGCGGGTTATGGCTCAGGCCGAGGTGCCCCCTGCAGCCATTGGATTTTCTCTGGGGCCAGGGCACAGAGTGCCTCCAGCCCAGGGTGGTTATTAGCCCCTCGGCTGCACACAGACACACAGCACGCTGCAACCACGGCTTTTCATTTCCTGGAAGAATGCACAGGACCAGATTCTTGATAAGCAGCGTGATGAGGGAAATGCAAAAATACAGCTAGGAGCTTTCACTTGTATTTTTAGGCTAATGCCTTATGCCACGAAGTGTTATGTAAAGGCCATATTAATAAGACCCAGCCCTCCCAAAGTCAAGATTAACGATTTCAAGATACTTTTTTGTTTTCCCTTTGCTTTTTACTCAGTAAGGCAAAAAGTAAGTATTCTATAACTTTCTCTCTTAGTTTCTATGGGGACATCCATTGCGACAGCAGAAGTGTAGGTGACTTCCCATTAACTGTTTCTTTACTATACAAGTAAGCTCAAAGGAGTCGCTAATTCCTGCAATGGAATTTCTTGCTCAAAGTTACTAACTGTACACAGTTTCAATCCAGGGCTGCTCGTCTTGAAGGAGATTGATCAGGCATCCCTCACCCGTTCCATCTGGACCTCCAAGCCACACGTACAGCAACTGGCTAAAAAAGTGAATACAAAACAGCAAAGTTTGCAGGAAGTCTGATATCAAAGAGCCTCCCTCACAGAGTCTTTAGGTATGAGTAACTGTCCTTTCAGTCGCTTTAACAGAGGACTTGCTCCACAAACAAAGGAAAGCATTAAAGTGGAATTGCCACAGTCTGAACTTTATTTAAAACAGCTGAAATCTCATCTGTGTAGTCCTGGGGCAGTATTGCACTTCTGTAACACCCAGGGAAGCTCCAGAACAGCGATGTGACTCTGCACCAGGCCAAGCGTTGAGTCAGGGTACGTTAAGGTAAAGCGTGGAATCTCACCTATGCTGGATCAAGTCCAAGAAAGAAGTAACAGGAATTCTTCCTAAACATTCCTCTTAAAACCTTAAGAGTGAGGGGAAAACCAAAAGGAAGAGCAATTAGAAGATAACTGCAAAGCAAGAGGAAAAACTAAATCTGTGTAAAGGCAGATACTTAGCTCTCCATTAGCTAGGGCAGCTTGCGACTAGTTGCAAAAATGCATGCGCTGACATAGAGGTGAAGGACAAAACAGCCCTTCACAGTCTTGGAACGCTCAAGTGGAAGAATCTGTGGAAAAGCATGGTAATAATAAAGGGTCGTAGACCCAGCCCAGGCTGCCATCAGTCTTGACCTCTCTGATTAGTTCTTCCATGCTTGGAAGCAACAGGTCTAGTAACGCTTCTCCTCTGGCTGGGCTGTCTGTCACCTGGAATAAGAAATTGTGCTCGACGCACTCCACGACTCTCCTGGGCTGCTTACAGCTTGCTGTGCTGCTTTTCCAGCAGATGCCAGCAGGACTGAAGTTCCCCAGTAGGATCTGAGCCTCTGAGCGTGATGCTTCCCGTAGCTGAAGACAGACGACTTCATCAAAAGGCTCCTCTTGGTCAGGTGGCCTGTAGCAACCACCAGCCATGAGGTTTCTAGCAGCACAATGGTGCTGGGCTCCTCCTCTTTGTTACCTAGTCTGCATCCATTGGTCTAGAGGCACGTCAGCTGGGCTATTGACCAGGATAACTTTTTTAGAGGAACACACCCTCATCCCTATGAACGTTTCACAGTTGTTTCCCTGGTGGTTCCTCAGACACCAGCAGTGCCCTTGGCCCTTCTCTGTTGTTCAAAACTCCATCCCCTTTCCCCTGCCAAACCTAGTTTTACATGCAATTGGCCTCTGTTATACCATTTTTCTGTCTACTCCCCTCTTTCTTCCTCCCTGCTTCCCCTTCCGCTGCATGTCCCTCATGGGTTTGCATAGCTCTGTTGATTCCAGCATCCCTCCCAGTCCAGGGTCCCTCTGATTCACAGCCATGTCAGTTGAAAAGTCCAGCTGATCTTCCTGGAAGCAGCATCTGTAGTTTCCTGATGGCCCATCCATTAGTGTGCCTGGCAAAGTTCCTTTCCTGTCATTGACTGTGCTTACTTTATCAAGTCTGTGTCTCAGCAGATGTTGCTCCTGCTTGCCCCTTTTTCTCTTGGTTTCCCAAATGAGAAGGTCCCCAATCAGACAACCTTGCTGGAATAAACCCTCTCACCCTCTCACATGCCTTCATCCCTTAGCGTGACTGACCAGCTTTGGTTCCCATCACTGCCTCCCTTCTCATTTGCTGCTCAGGTTTGGCTCCCTGTAGGGTCTTGTCTATGGCTTCCTCCTTTGCTCACTGTTTTAGGATCCCTGGTTGCACTGAAACAGGTCCTTGACCAGATACTCCTAAGGGATCAGACACGCTCCTGGCACAGCCCCACAGACAGATGAGAGGAAGAGAGGCTTTGGCTGGATGCCGTGAGTGACAGTAAACTATGGATGCTGCTGGTGCAGGTGCTGGCAGTCCCACACCCCCAGAGCGAGGGGTCCTTTTGTGACGGTGTCAGACGGTGACTCCAGGCGGTGCTGGGGCAGCTGCAGGTTCCCCAGGAGGAGAAGCTCAGACAAGCTGCCCCCAGAGCTCCACCAGGGCCAGTGTTTCCTGTCAGCTGAAGGAGGCGTCTGTTCTTTGAGACAGTCCCACACGGGCTCTGGAGATGGGAGGGAACCGGAGGCTCTCACAGCTCTGGCGGCCCAGCTCTGGCTGGGCTGTTTGTCCCTCCCCGGGTGCCTTCCTGGTGTGCCTGGGGATCCCTGCCCTGGAACACGCCAGGAGCACAGGCACCACTGCTACGGGAGACACGCCGCCACAGCTGCCCCGCCCACCAGCTGCCGGGGGAAGTCCCACCCCCTCCCAGCAGCCGCAGGGGCCACTTGCCCCGCAAGTCCCTCTCCTCTCCTGGCCATGTGCTCTGCTGGGATTGGCTGGCAGCACCGGCCACCCCTGCCGGGTTACATCAGACCCGGAAGGCCCTTCCCCTACACACACCGTGGCCGCCATTTTGCTCTGGCCACCCTTCCAGGACAGGGGGTCCTGCCGTTCCCTTGCCGTGAGCCGCCGTCTTGGTGAACGGCATACTGCTCTGTGATTGGCTAACTGCCATTTCTTGACACCGTCACCCCCGTGTGTTCTCAAGCAGCCCCTGTGATTGGCTGGCAGGACCGGCCGCCCCGTCCTGCTGTCCTCAGGGGCACATCACAAAGGAAGCGCCCTGTCATTACATAGAGGGAGGAGGCCGCTACTGCCTGCCTCCTTTCATCCTGCCTGGTGATTGGCTGGCAGCCCTTCGTTGACAGCATCATAGCCAGGTGTTCTCAGGCAGCCTTGCAATTGGCTGCCTGTCTCCTTTGGTCCAGGAAGTGCTCAAATACGAAAAGAGATACCATATATATGATATATAGAAAGAGATTTATAACAGGGGGTGTATAATTATATTAAGAAATTTATTTATTTATTTATAAATAGATACAATACTTTAATATATCATTAATTATAATGATAATATAATTTAATATATTTTATAACATATTAATTATATTAATTATTGTATAATGATATATGCGGTTTTTACATATACAGTTCTAAAGCTACAGAAAGAGCTTGTTAGGCCACAGCTTCCGTAGTAACTGATAGGCCAAGAGTAGCCTCATGGCTTGTGTAGATGCTTGTGAGGTCACTGGAGACTGAATACCTCAACAACGAGTACATGGCATATAGGAGGATATGTGCTTGTGAGGTCACTCTCAGCTGAGGAGCTGATAGGCCTGGAGCAGGCCCATGGACTGTGTAGTTGTTATGAGGTCACTGCTTCCCGAATAGCTGACAGGGCAGGAGCAGGCAGATGTCTGTGTGGGTGGTTGTGAGGTCACTGGTTCCCAGGTAGCTGGAAGGCCAGGCGAAGGCCAAAAGCTTGAGTAGGGGTTGGTGAGATCATTAGTGCCTGAGCACTTGATAGGCCAGGAGAAGGCCCGTGGGCTGTGCAGGTTCTCATGAGGTCTCTCTTGCCTGAGGAGCTGATAGGCCAGGAGCAGGCTTATGGATAGTGTAGGTGCTTGTGAGGCTCCTGGTGCCTGAGGAGGTGATAGGCCAGGAGCTGGCAGATGTCTGGTGAATGTCCTTGTGATGTCAGTGGTGCCTGAGTACCTGATAAGCCAGGAAGAGGCACATGGCAGTGGTAGATGCTATGACATCACCTGTGGCTGAGTAGTGGATAGGCCAGGAGTATGCCCATGGCTTGTGCATGAGCTCATCATTTCCCTGCTGCTGGAGTAGCTTTTAGGCCAAGAGCAGGGATATGGCTTGTGTGGGTGCTTCTGATGTCATCAAAATAATCATTTAGACCCCACCCAAACATGGCTTTTTGGAAGAACCAACGTCAGTAGAAGCCTGTACACAGCACACACACACACACACACACATGTGTGACAGTGTGACCCATGAGCACACAGCAGCAGGAGTAGGAGGGTGTGAGGTCACAGTCACTGTAACTCCCAAGCAGAGAGCGCTGGCAGTGGGAGGGCTGTGAGGTCACCATCAGTCTAAGTGCTGCTCAGAGAGTGGTGGCACTAGGAGGGTGTGAGGTGACGTCAGCGATGGCAGTCCGTGGCCGTGGGGCTCAGTGCCGAGCGGGCGTGTGCATCAGAGGGGCATGCCGGGGGCCGGGAGCTGCCCAGCCCCGTGCCTGCGAGGCCGAAGGAGCAGCCCCTGCAGCCCTGGCTGGAGCAGTCGGGGTGGGGGTGGCTCCGGGGCCCCGCAGGGATGTGCCTGGGCACGGTGCCAGGAGGAAACCACAGACTGCCTGCCGGGGCGCTGCGGGGGGAGCGCGGCGAGCGCTGCCAGGCCACGTGGGCTGTGGTTTGTGCACCTGTAGGCTCCGGCTCCCGATCTGCCCGCGGGGAATAACGGCCCCTGGGTGACACGCAGAGAGTCAGGGACACGTCTGAGCCTTGGGGCTGCGTGTCTGCTGCCAGGGCAGGGACATGTCCCAGCTCGGGCTCCTGCGAGGGACCCGCTGTGGGGCTCTGCGGGGAGGGACGGGTGAGCCAGCAGTCCTGGCATGGAGCTCTTCCCCTGGCCGAGGACTTTTCCCAGCTGCTGCTCCCAGCACAGCGGGGGCTGTAGCAGGGGCAGGGGCTGTTTCCTTTCCAAGCTGACACAGACCCCAAAACAGTCCCAGCTCCGTGGTTCCCATGGCTTGATGGTGCCTGGACACTCATGCCTTGGCTTCTTGGGTGAGCCCAGCAGAGGAGATGCTCATTGCTCCCCGTGCCCACAGCAGGGGTCGAGGGGTGACAAACCCATTTCCCCTCCACACCCAGCTTGTCCCGTGACGATCCCCCACTGCAGTGACCATGACACCCGCAGCGAAACATCTATGTCCCTCATATATGGTCATGAACGGCGCTGGAGAAGTTCATTGGAGGGCTTGGCTGTGTCGGAGGGGAGATCGCTCCTGATAATGTCTAAAAAGGTGCTGCTGCTTTGATTGGCTCCTCCTGCAGCTGGATCGGCATCGACAGAGATATATTACCCTCCCATCATCGTTGTCCCTGTGAGTCCCCAGGAGGCGTGAGAGGGAGTGGGGTTCCGCAGGGCTGTGCCAGCAGGGCAGAAGGCTGAGGATGGGGATGGAGGGACTCCTGTCCCCTCAGGTGCTGTGGCTGCTCCTCTGGGTGCAGCTGTGCAGGGGTAAGTGCCGACATCCTTGTCCCAGAGATGGGGCCAGCGGGCTCCAGTGGGGTCATTGGGACACCCCTTGGAATGGGGTTGCTTTGAAGGTGCCGCTGAGGTGAGGGGCAGATGTTGCTCCAGTCGATGGAACTTCTGCCTTTGCTTGTGCTCTCTGGGTGGGAGAGGGAGCCGTGGGCCTGGGGGCACGGGGCTGTACAGGGGTTTCTGGGCTGGTGAGGAGACGGTGCCCTGTGCAGGGCCGGGCATGGTGTGCGGGTTGGCATGGGCAGGGGGTCGTTGAGGTGGGAGGAGGTGCTTCAGGCTGTGGGGTGGTGAATGGCCCAGCAGGGCCAGAGCTGGGCACCTCCAGCCCTTTGCAGGACATGGAGAGAAAAGGGACCCCGACACTGCCCTGGAGACAGCGTGGAAGGAGGAGGGCTCCCATGCTGGTGCCTGTGCCTCAGCCTGGTCAGGAGGTACCTCCAGACCTGTGGTCTGTGGCTCGGTGCTCTCCTCGCCATTCTCATTTTGGTGTTTGAAGGGGCTGCGGAAGTGAGGCTGGAAAATGGTGGCGGACGCTGTGCTGGAAGAGTGGAAGTGAAACAAGAGGGCCAGTGGGGGACCGTGTGTCATTATGACTGGGACATGTCTGATGCTGCAGTGGTTTGCAAGCAGCTGGACTGTGGGTCTGCTGTTCAAGCTCATTTGTATGGATACTTTGGGCCAGGATCTGGCCCCATTTGGATGTATGGCGTTCAGTGTGACGGCAACGAGGCTGCCCTGTCTGACTGCACAAACACAGAATTTTATCGAGATTACTGTGATCACACTCTGGATGCTGGAGTTACATGTTCAGGTAAGGGGCCAGCCCGTTCCCCACCTTTGTGGCTGGGATGGGGGAAGGGACCTGGCTGTGCCCTCAGGGAAACATGGGGGTACTGGAGAAGGGCCCAGTGTGACCAGTCACCCTGCTGAGCTGGGACTGTCATTGCTGGTTTCCCTGGTCCCTGAGGAAAGCCCAGGGGGAACCTGCCACTGCCTGACCCCTGGTGTGGCTCAGCCCACCGTCCGTGGGTGCCTGGGGCTGGGACATGAGTGCCCACCCTGCCCTGCCATCTCTGTTGGTTCCCATCTTTCTCCTCCTGTACACACAGGAGCTGTCTGGCAGCACCAAGGACCTGGTTCCCCCATGCCAGAGACACTGAGAGCAGCTCACGTGGCCACCCACAGCCCCAGGGAAGGGCCCAGGGTCGTCAGGGACTTTTGGGTTGTGTTCCCTCGCAGACACGACTCCCCCAAAGCAGAGGGTCTGCTGAGAGGGGAGCAGCACTGGGCTTGGGCAGAAGAGCAGGGTGGCCCATGGCCACCTCATGCCTCTTCCAGGGTCACCCCATGAGAGCCAGCCCAGAGGGAAACACCCCTGTGCAGGCAGTGCTGACCTGCTGCCCAGCCTCTCCTGCCTACCCCAGCCCCTGGCTGCCCTGTGTCACAGGGCCTTGGCCAGCACTTGCTGGCTCTCCTTGGTGCCTGTCCTTGCACTGGGAGCTCGTGTCAGCCCAGGGCTGCTCCTCTGCCCGCTCTCCTGCCTTCTGACCAGCCCTTGGCCAGGGCTGTGCACGCCTGGCAGTGCACTCTGGCCCTGGCTGAGGACCCTCCCCGGGCAGGTGCTGGAGCTGGGGGCTGGTGCAGACAGTGACTGTAGGTACACCCGCACTGCATCTGTGCCCTGTGACATGTCCCATCTCCCAGCAGTGCCCCAACAGCCCGAGAACCATGTGGGACTGGGGTGCATTTCTGGTGGCTCCAAGGGGTTCCTGCGCCTGGCCCTGAGCTGGGTGGGGCAGAGCTGGCTGCAACAGCCAACAGCACCTGGGCCCATCTCCTTGGGGCCAAGAGCTCTGGGTGCTGCAGGGCCTGGGGCCAGTTCCCAGCAGCCCAGGGTCTCCAGAATAGCAGCAGTTGACTTAAGTGGTGCCTGTGGGTTTGGTAGAAAAGCCAGTCCCCGAGTGCTGTGCTGATTTCTGAAGAGTGGAATGGGTCTCTGGTGTGTTTGTGCCATCAGCACCCACTGGCAGCTGCTGGGATAGTTGTGAGGCTCTTTGCCTGTGGCCACCTTGGAGATGAGGTGAGGCATGGCCAGGCAACTGCCAGAGGGCTCTGGGACCTCACAGGGGTCTTTGGTTGCTCCAGGATTTGTCCAGCTGGTTGGAGGGGACAGCCCCTGCTCAGGACGAGTGGAGATCTATGACAAGGACCAGTGGAAAGCTGTCTGTGACTCAGACTTTGGTCCCAAAGCCACTGACGTGGTCTGTGGGGAGCTGCAGTGCGGCGTAGCCCTGTCCATGCCTGGGGCAGCTCATTTTGGAAAAAGTGGTGGTTCCATCTGGGACAGAGAGCTGCAGTGTTTGGGGAATGAATCCCTTCTCGCCTCCTGCCCAAGAGGGTCCCCCAGGGACCAGCCCTGCACCCAAGCCAACACTGCCGGTCTCACCTGCACAAGTAAGGACTCAGGGTGGGGTGTTGAATGCTGAGTGTGAGCTGGGGACGGGGAGCAGGACGGGGCCTGTACTGTGCTGGGTGTGAAGTCAGGAGGGGTGATGTGGTTTTCTACAGCCCTAAGAGACTGCAGAAGGAGCAGAAAGGAAGGTTGTCCCTCTAGACTGTCCCCCAGCTACCGACGCTGTAAGAGCACCAACGCAGCCTCTCTCATCTTCCTCTGTCCCCAGAGTACACAGGGTTCAGGCTGGTGAATGGCAGCACAGCTTGTGATGGAAGAGTGGAGGTCCAGGTGCTGGGGACCTGGGGCACCCTCTGTGCTTCCCGTTGGGATCTCTTGGATGCCCATGTTCTCTGTCGCCACCTCAACTGTGGGTTTGCTGAGTCCATTCCTGGAGGAGGGCATTTTGGGAGAGGCACGGGCCCCACCTGGAGAGAGTCATTCCACTGTGATGGGACTGAAGGCCACCTGGGACAGTGCCCAGTGACTGCCCTGGGAGCCTCACCGTGCTCCCACGAGAATGTCGCTGCTGTCATTTGCTCAGGTGAGTGCTGGGAGAACACTGTGTTGACTCCATTTTCCCCTGGGGTGTGACATGGCCACCCAAAGCAAGGGACCCCATGGCAGCAGCAGCAGGGTGAATTTCTCCCTGGAGAAACCCCAGCTTCACCAGGAGTGATGTGGAGATCTTGATGTGCTCAGACTGAACGCTCTGATGTGGGAGAGCTAGGACTGAGCCAGGCCTGGGGTCCCCTGCTCTCATGCTGCGGGACAGGCCCAGGATGGGGCTGTGGGGCTCAGCTCCCTCCCTCCGGCTGCAGACAGCCCTGTCCCAGACCCACAGAGAGTCCCACAGAGCCCAATCCCACACCCAGAGGGGCTGCCTGCCTGTCCCCAGCAGCAGCAGCAGCAGAGCAGGGGTGTGAGCTGCAGAGCAGGACTGGGCTTTGCCCTGGCTTCTGCTCAGCACAAGACCCAAGCTGGGCCTGTTTGGTCAGAAAGGGCCCCCTCGCTCTGCTCCCTGCCAGGGACACTGGCTCCCAGCCCCCGTTCCCCAGGGGCGCAGAGAGGGACAGAGATGTGTGTGCTGCCCCGTGTCTCAGCAGTGCCAGTGCCAGCGCTGAGGTTGGGCAAGGCTTGTCCTTGTGCTGCCCATCCCCAGGCCATTGCACCACCTGCTGCTCCCTCCTGCGGGAGCTGCCCCATCTGCCTCAGCAGGGACGTGCTGGGTGGTTCTGCCCCAGCAAGAGCCAAGAGAGTGTCTTGCCCAGGAAGGCTCAGGGACTGGGAAACCAGCAGTGTGGAAACCTGCTCCTGAAGCTCACTGCAGAGGGCTGGGGGCAGGCAGATGAGCTTCAGGGCACCGTGAGGTTTCCAGAGCCTGGAGAGGCACCTCAGGTTCCTGGGCTCTCTGGTGTTGCTGAGGGCTGGGACGTGGCTGCTCTCCCCAGGCTCAGCCAGCTCCGCATCCCTGCGGCTGGTGGGTGGAGGGAGCCGGTGTGACGGGCGAGTGGAGATCTTCCAGCGCGGGATGTGGGGCAGAGTCCTGGATGACCAGTGGGACATGCAGGAGGCCAGTGTGGTGTGCCGGCAGCTGCGGTGTGGAGAGGCAGAGACAGCCTACAACCCCCCGAAGCCTGAGAGAGGGACAGGTCCCGTGGGGCTGCGAGGGGTGCGGTGCGCAGGGCATGAGGCCAGCCTGACCCTCTGCAACACCTCCCTGGCCGAGAGTGCACTGGCAGCAGGGATTGCAGAGGATGTGGGGGTCGTTTGCTGGGGTGAGTGGCACTGCAGGGGCCCCCCAGGCTCTGGGCTGGGTGGGCACCAGCCCCTGACAGCAACTGGGGTTTCTTCCCGCTGCAGGGAGCCGGCAGGTCCGGCTGGTGAACGGGTCCGGGCGCTGTGCTGGGAGAGTGGAGATCTACTACCAGGGCAGCTGGGGGACCATCTGTGATGACGGCTGGGACCTGCCCGATGCCACTGTCGTTTGCCACCAGCTGGGCTGCGGAGGGGCGGTGGAGGCAGTTGGCTCTGCTCGGTTTGGGGAAGGCTCCGGGCAGATCTGGCTGGAGAGTGTGAACTGCTCCGGGGCTGAAGCTGCTCTCTGGGACTGCCCGGCAGGGTCCTGGGGGAAGCATGACTGCGGGCACAAAGAGGACGCAGGAGTCGTCTGCTCAGGTCTGTGCTGGGAGCTGGGAGCTGTGGTGGGAGCCCAGTGCCTGGGGAGGCCGGGCTAAGGGGAGAGCTGGCAATGCTCGAGGCTGTCGCTGGCTGCCTCTGAGCCCCTGCCCAAGCCCATCCTGGGGACACCCATGCACAGGTCCCCTCAGTCCCATCAATGGTCTCTGAGGAGCTCAGTTGTGCCCATGGGTTAGTGGGGAGGGCAGGGTTGTCTGTCCACCAGGGACTTGTTGGAGAGAGTCCAGAGCAGGGCCACGAAGCTGATTAGAGGGCTTTCCTGTGAGGACAGGCTGAGAGAGTTGGGATTGTTCAGCCTGCAGAAAAGGCAGCTCCAGGGAGATCTAATTGCAGCTTACCAGTACCTGAAGGGGCCTACAGGAAAGATGGTCAGGGACTGTTTATCAGGGAGTGTAGTGACAGGACAAGGGGTAATGGGTTCAAGCTGAAGGAGGGTCGCTTTAGATTAGATGTTAGAAAGAAATTCTTTACTGTTAGAGTGGTGAGGCCCTGGAACAGGTTGCCCAGAGAGGTTGTGCATGCCCCATCCCTGGAAGTGTTCAAGGCCAGGTTGGATGAGGCTTTGGGCAACGTGGTCTAGTGGAGGGTGTCCCTGCCCGCAGCAGGGGGGTTAGAACTAGATGATCTTTGAGATCCTGTCCAACCCTAACCATTCTATGATTCTATGAATTTTCTCTGTCCATGGGTGCAAGGGGGACATGCTGGCCATACCTTTGCCTGGCTGAGGGCATGGGGGCTGCAGGGGTAACCCTGCTCCCACAGCTCCAGACCAGCCTGTTCCCCCTCGGTGCCTTTCATCCCAGATTTCGTGGCCCTGAGGCTGGAGAACAGCACCAACTGCTCCGGGCGCCTGCAGGTTTTCTATAACGGGACATGGGGGAGCGTTTGCTCCAACTCAATGACTCCCAAAACGGTGTCGCTGGCCTGCAAGGAGCTGGGCTGTGGGGATGCAAAATCCTTGGAACGATACCCGACCTCTGGCAGGCTGACTGGCCCCGCCTGGCTGGATCGCGTGGAGTGTGGGGAGAGAAACAGCTCCTTCTGGCAGTGTCCCTCTGCTCCCTGGGACCCACAGTCCTGCGATGACCTGCGAGATGAGACCCACATCACCTGCAACGGTAACTCTGAGCCACCCGGGCACCAGCATCCCCAGCTCCTGCTCCCTGCTGGGCATTGTCAAACGCAGAGGCAGAGCCCACAGGGGCTTTTCCTTCCCATGCCAGACCCTCCTGCTGCTGCTGCTGGTGGTGGTGGCACAAAGGGGACTTCAGCTCTCAGAGCCCCACACATTCACCAGCAGTTGCCAGCCGGGCTCCCGGCAGTGCCTGGGGGAGGCAGAGGTGTCTCCAGGCAAGGTCTCGGAAGGGACCTGTCAGGGCTCCAAGGAGCGTCCCCTCCTCCTGCTGCTCTGTGAACCAGGCTCCCTTTGGGGCTGAGCAGTCAGGGTCCCCCACCGTATGCCGTGTGTGTCCCCTGAATGACCAGGGTTCAGCTGCATCCATGAACGAGGTGGCACAGGGATGTGCGAGCAGAACTCAGCCCCGCTGTCTGCCACACGACCCCCCTGCAGCAGCCCCTTCACCGCTGCATTTCCTTCTCCAGGGAGACAGCCAGAAACGCCCCCGGCCCTGGGGGCCACATGCCCAAACTCCACGAGCTGCACAGGTAGCTGCTCCTCTGCGTGCCTGTCTCAGCTGGCAGGGCTCTGCCTGCTGTGCCGTGCCCTGAGAGGTCTCTGCCTTCTCCAGACAGGGAGAAGATTCGTGCCGTGGGAGGCGAGAAGGGGTGCTCGGGCAGAGTGGAGGTGTGGCACCGTGGCTCCTGGGGGACGGTGTGCGACGACTCGTGGGACATGCAGGATGCTGAGGTGGCATGCAGGCAGCTGGGCTGTGGCCCCGCAGTGTCTGCCCTGGGCGAGGCTGCCTTTGGGGAGGGGACGGGCCCCATCTGGCTGGAGAAGGTGGAGTGCCGGGGGACAGAGCCGTCTCTGCAGGACTGCTGGGCCCAGCCTGGGGACAGCGGTGCCTGCCGGCATAAGGAGGACGCTGCCGTGAACTGCTCGGGTGAGGGGCAGGGCTGGGACCCCTCACGAGGGTATTGGCAAGGAGCTGGGGCAGGCGTTTTCCCCGCTGGGTCCCAGCATGGCTGTAGAGCTCCTGAGAGCAAGGCTGTCTGTGCAGAGCCTGGGAGCCTGGTGCCAAGTGGGCAGCAGCTTCTGTGGGGCTGGATGTCCTCCAGCCTCTGCCTGCAGGGCCCTGCAGCCCCCGGGGGCATCTCCCGGGCTGCCTGCACTGTCCTGCCCATGGCCCTGGGCTCCTTCCTGGCCACCCTGACCAGCCCCGCAGGAGGGATACTTTGGGTGGGATGTGTCAGGGATGTCCGCACATGTGCACACACACACGGCGTGCCAGAGAGGAGGCTCCCTGGTACCTGCACACCCAGCCTCTCAGCCCTGCTCTCCTTCTCCTCCTCTGCAGCTGCACCCAGGACAGCAGCACCAACCCCCCGAGCAGGTAAGCTGTCCTCCCCATCAGCGCTGGGTCTTCCCAGGGCCAGGCTGTGACCCACAGCCGGAAGGAAGGGGCTCCTTGCCGGGGTGTGAAACTCCCAAGAGGTGTCCCCGGGTTAGCAGTGGGGGAGGGGTTTCGGGAGGGCTGTCATTACCCGGTAGGGTGGGAGCTTCCCCATCACTCCCCCCCTGGGGTCCCTTACCCCCCGGTGTAAGGGGGGGTCAGGACTGGGCTGTCCCAGCCCCCCACCTCTCCCAGGCCTGCTGCTGCTATTTCTATGTTCCTGCCCATGCAGATCCCACCCAGGGCCGTCCGACGGGCAGCGGGAGAGTCTCATTGCCCGTCATCATCTGCATCATCCTGGGAGCCCTTCTCTGCCTGCTCCTGGCCCTCCTGGCTGGGCAAGTGTGGAGCGCTAGGGCTGGGCGCAGAGGTGGGTCCTTCCCCCACGGTCCATGGGGAAGATGCCTCCTGGCAAGGCCAGGGGTGCTGTGGGGTGTCAGTGAGGGGTACAGGCAGAGCTGGGGGGACCAGAGTGTGTGCTGCCTGCATCCCCATGTGCCGCCCCATTGACTGCCTGACCGTGGCCCACCAGCAGCAAGGGGTAGAGAGATTCCAGACTCGGGGGGAGTTAGGGATGGGGCAAGGAGAGCAATGGCCGAGCTGGGCTGGGGGAGATGGGAGCAGAGGAGAGACAGGTGAGGATTTGCCACTGGCAGTGCTCTGGGCAGCTCTGGAGGGGGCTGTGGGGCAGGGGAGATGCTGGGAGAAGCATGGGACAGCAGGGTCCATCCCTGTGGCGTCAGGCCCCCAGGCTGTTCCTCTGTCCCACCCTTACCTACCCCCCCAGCAGGGCAGGGGCCGTGCTATGGATCCATGGGGCAGGGAGGGGGTAGCTCCAGGGGCAGAGGAAAGGCAGGAGCTGCTCCAAGGTCAGCACCAGGGACCTGGCCCAGGGCCCAGAGGGGCACAAGGGCTATCTCTGAGGGGATGGTGTGAGGGTGTCGCTGCCCCTGACCATCTCCATGGGGACATTGCCCTTCCTGAGCAAGTGTCAGCGGTGACAGGACAGCGCAGTGGGGCTGTGCTGTGGGGCCAGCCCTGGGCTGTCCCGGGGCAGAGGGCTGGTGGAGCAGAGCAGGATGCCGTTGCCTCTCTGCCCATCCCTGAGCCAGCCCTGCCTCTGTCCGCAGGCTCCGAGAGAGCTTGGGAGCCCTTCCCTGAGGCCCTGTATGAGGAGATCGGTTACAGCCCGGCGTGGGAGAAGCAGGCGAGGTTCAGCGGCTCAGGTGGGTGTGGGTCCCTGATGGGGGGCACATCTGCAGGGCTCTTTGCCCTGGCCCCCAGACAAGGCTGCCTCCCTGCAGCCCCCTGGCCCATGGTCCCTGCAGCTGTGGGGCTGTGGGGTGTGTGGGGAGAGCAGCCAGGTGGTGGGCGTGGGAGAGGAGCTTCCTCCCCACCAGCTCTGCCCGTCCCAGACAGGGACAGCCCCTCTCTGCCTGTCCCTGCGTCCCACCGGACACCTGAGGGGTGAGGGAAGGGGCTGTCCCGGGGCAGCTCTGGGAGCCCCTGTGAGAGGGGGTTTGTCCCAGGGGAGCAGGCTGAGTCCTGAGCCCTCCTCCCCACGCAGCCCTGGCTCGGTGGGTCCCCTGTCCCCAGCAGCACTGAGCCCAAGCTGGGTCAGCAGAGCGCACTCCCATAACACCTGCATCGCCTCTCTCCAGGCTCCTATTCAGAGGGATCCCTGACCAAGGTGCAGCCCCAGCCCGGGGACAGTGAGGAGGAGGATGGTCCGGGGTCAGCACCAGGTAACGGGGGGCAGGAAGGGGTGGATCTCTCCTCCCTGCAGACTTGGGATGGACAGAGGTGTCATTGTTACAGCTGGGGAGGACACAGGCAGGGGTCTCCTGTGGTGCTGCCAAAACCAGTGTCTGAGCCCCATGTCCCTGCACATCCTCCCATCCTCTGCTCTGCAGGACGTGTCTTCTCACTGTCACCAACTCTCCTCTCCTTTCAGACGTCCCTGTCGGGCCCAGAGGTGACCCAGCAGATGGCTATGATGATGCCAGGGAGGTTTCTGACCCTGGGGAGGATCCTGCCTCTGGTCAGGGAGACTGGGAAATGCCCAGGGCCCCAGAGGAGGGAGCAGGGCCCAGGGATGCACCTGGAGGTGAGAAGCAAAGATAGGGCTGCCGGTTCCTGGGGTGCCATCCCTGCTGCTGGATGAATTGCTGCCATACTGAGACCCCAAAATCCTGGGATGGGGGAACCTGCCCTGGGAGTTTTCCTTGGGGGGACCGGGGGTGGGAGAGGGAGCTGACTGGTGAGGAGAAGGGGGGAAGGTGATGTAGAGACCAGGAGGGCACCTCATGGGACGAATGTACAATGGGCTGCCTTGCTGCCTGCAGGGGCAAAGCTGCGCTCCCAGAGAAGTGCTGGGGCCCCTGGAGCTGAGGGAGATGCCTGGTCCCTGTCCCCGGAGAGCACAGGCTATGACGATGCTGACGAGGTGTCTCTGGCACATCCCCCTGAGGACACAAAGGCTGTGACGCCAGAGCTCAGTGCCCAACAGTCCCTGGGCCCCGGGCCAGGACAGCCCGTCCCTGCCGTGCAGCTGGGTGCAGCCAGGAGGGAGGAGAGGTCTGTGCAGCTGGGAGAGCCGTGAGCACCAGGGAACCGTCTGCCTTTTCCCACGGGCAGCAGAAACAGCCGGGCATTGCCTCTGGTTTTATTCTCCTGTGTTTACCCCCTGCCTCCACATTTGTTCTTATTAAAAGCCTTTGGGGGTATGACCCAGAGCTGGTGCTTGCCTGCCCAGGTGTCGGGGTGTCTCCCTGAGGCTGACTGGGGGGGAGCAGAGCACAAGGAGATGGCGGTGAAGAAGGGCCATGTCTTGGGGACAGTGGGTTCAGGGTCAGGCTGTGGAGCTGCGAGAGCCCATGTTCCCTGGGGAATATTCCTGCTGACAGAGACATTTCCGTCCTGCCAGCCACAGTTTCCAGCAAAAATGTCTCTCTGCAAGGTCCCGGGATGCACCCCAGAGGGAGCGCCCATCTCCTCACCCTGGCGTTCCCCAGCTGCTCTTTCCCCCAGGCCCTGCCTGGGCCACACTGGTCCCATGGCACAGAGGCCATGACAGAGCTGCTGTGTTGGGGTGAACCCTGGGCTGTGGCCCCACAGAAACGAGCCCTAAGGTGGCCGCGGTGCCCTGAACACCCCATCCAGCCCCAAGGGGTCTCACATCCCATGGATCACCTCCCACAGTGGTTAGGAGGCAGCTCTGCTCCCCACTGTCCTGGCACAGGGTACAGAGGCACTTGCTGGGGCACACGGGGCTGGGATTGCCCCTTCCCTGGCTCTGCCAGGTCCCCAGTCTCCATGAGCTGTTACCGCTGCCTTGGGCCCTCACAGACCTTGGAGCAGTGCTGGTAGATCCCCAGAGCTGCCTCCTTCCTGGGCAGGGACTGTAAGGCCCCACAGCAGCCCTGGGACCCCCTCGTCCTGCTGCGCTCCAGCCCCCAGCCCTGCCCTCCTGCTGCCTCCCAGGGGTGTCAGTGAGGGTTTGTGTCGGGGCAGTACCTGTGTGCAGGTGCAGGGGGGATGAGAGCAGGAGCAATGGGGGGACCTTTCCCTCAGTGCTGTGGGAGGCAGAGGAGGGAGAGTCCAGGGGAGGGAGAAAGGATCCCCAGGAGACATGGGCTGCTGCCCAAAGCCATCATCCAGCCCCTGGTGTGGGAGGCTGCTAATTTGGGCACATTTCCATGGCAGAGGGTATTTTGTGTCCCTCCCCTAAAGCCGGCACTGCTGGGAGCTGAGCCAGGGTCCCTCTCCCTGGGCTGGGGCTTTCACCTGCCCCAGCTCCCATGGGCAGAGAAATGACTCACGCAGGAGCTGGGTAGGGAGAAGGGTTTGACACTTGGGCAGGAACCTGAAACCCAAACTGCCCTCCCAGGTCCCACCGGTGGGTCTTCAGACCCCTCAAGCTCTTCCCTGATGGGCTTCTCTGCTGCAGACCAGAAGGTGTGTTGGGTGTCCATTGCAGGGGAGCAGCCCCAGGTGGGTAGCACTGCAAACAGCAGGATCTGGCCCTAGAGCAGAAGAGGGGAGGAGGCAGCTGTCACCAAGAGCATCTCCCACAGCAGCATTGCCCCATTCCTTGCTGGGAGCTCCTCCACCCCTGGGGTAACCTTGAGGGATATGGGGAAAGCCCAGGGTCACAGACCCCTCTGCCCTGATCCTTAGAGCTTTCCTGCTGGCAGTCCCTGGCCTTGTGAGATGCAGGGCTGGAGCCTGCCCAGTGGGACTTTCCCAAGGGAAGGAGGCTGTGTTTGCAGTGCCCATGTGTGTCACCCATGATGATGACCTTGAGGGTCTCTCCCTGATAACTCTCCTCTCCTGAGGGATTTCCACAGCCGTGCTCTGCCCAGCGTGAGGCAGCAGTGCAGAGGGTTGGGGTCTCACCATCAGGCCCCTTGTGTAGGTCCTGGGGAGCTGCTGCAGGAGCAAGCACAGATCTGGGGTACAGTGATGATCCCGCATTGCTGCAGAGAACAGACCCAGCCCGCAGGGCCAGACTGTTCAGGCCCCAAAACACCCTGAAACGGGCTCTTTCTGCTCAGGTGTGCTGCCCCCTCACACACACCCCTGGGCTCTGTGGCTCATCTACCTGAGGAGGAGGAGGAGGAGGCAAAGCTCTGCCAGGTGCCAGCGTAAGGGAGAAATATTACCCCTGGGGGAGGGCAGAGCTGGCAGGGAGGTGGCATGGGGCAGACACTGGGCTCTTCTCCCTGGTCCCCACCTGGGGTGGCTTGAGTCTGCAGCTCAGTGTCCATACTGGCACCAAACATCCTGTGTTCAGAAGATATCCCCACCCCACTGCCCTTCTTCTGTACTTCACTTTTATACCTTATTTCTCTGAATTTGGGCCCACCGTTGCTGGGGGGCACTGAGCACCCTGCAGCAGAAGGCCATGTCTCATGTCCCATTTGGGTTGCAGGTGGTTTTGGTGGGGGAACAGCTGAGGCACCATCTCCTGGCCCTTGCTGCCTGTGCATGGCTTTGGACAGGCCTGTGTCTCCCTGATCCCACCAGCATGGGCTGGACGGAGACACCAAACCCCCAGGAACAAGAGGTGGGTACCAGCCCCAGCAGTCCCACCTCTGCAGGGCTGTGCCTGACCTCAGCACCTCTGGGTTCCTCTGCTCAAGGCAGTGGTGATGGCAGAGGGAAAAAGACCTGGAGACAGGGACAGGGTAAGAAATGCCATTCCACCAGCTGGGAGTCCCACAGGCCTGTCCAGGCTGGTCCAGCTCAGACACCCCTAGCTGCTGGCACAGGGGGGTGTTTCCCAGCTGGGATGGGATCTGCACCTGAGCTCAGGTCCAGCACCTCTGGGAGGTGGCTCAGCAGAGGCAGCGCACACAGCCCTCCTCACCCCACAGACAGGCCCTGGGTGGGCAGGGCAGGCCCACAGTGCCTGGAGAGGACCAGTGCTCCAGCTCCAGCCTGTACCCGCCTGAGGCTGGGCACTGGGGGAAAAAGCACCCTTGGAGATGCCGGGGATCGAACCCAGGACCTCCCACATGCAAAGCGGGCACTCTGCCGCTGAGCTACATCCCCTTCACGCCTGCCAGCAGGACAGACACTCTGCTGCCGTGACATGTCTATGACAAGCACAGCCCTGTTGTCCCCTGGGTGCCCGGGGACCCTCTGCAGAAAACAGCATTTGAAGCCTCCTGAGATGGGGGAAGTCAGGACAGCCTCTCCACGGGGGCCTGATCCTGGCACAGGGATGCACTGCAGAGCATTGCCCCTTCCACGTCTTGGCAGGGCAATGGGGCAGAAGGAGGCTCTTGCTGCAGGCGCTGCTCCCACGCTCTGACCCACTCTGGGCTTGATGGAGAGGAGAAAACCCCCAAGCCTCCTCTGCCACCCAGGGCAACAGCCGTCTGTCTCCCATCTGTCCCCAGCTCCACAGGAGGAGCAGAGCAACAGGGTGAGGGAAACACCCTCCCTGGGGTGAGGTGTCCCCAGGCTCTGATGGCACCCCAGGGTGTGCAGTGGGGGGACATGGGGACAGAAACCTCTCACGCCCTCATCCAGGTAGCGGGCCTCCCCCTGCACCCCCCCTCCCTGCCAGCATCCCTGGAGGTGGGGTGAAGGGCAGGCTTCCATCGCCCTGGGGCTGATGCCCAGAGAGGAGCACAGAGGTGTTTCATCAGTCATTGCAGCAGGCGGGTCAAGGGGGGCAAGAAACTCTGCTCAGGACAGCGTGTGACTACACATGACGCCCATGCACTGCAGTGGGTGATCCTCAGCACGGCTTGGTCAGCTGTCCTGGGCACATCAGAGGTCTCGCTGCGACAGACCTCCAGAGGAAGGATGCTGCCATTCAGGCCTCAGCTCCAGGGAGTGCCTCTGCCTGGGAGTGGGGGGGGACAGTGGCCTCTGGTCTGGGAACTGAGAACCAGGTGAAGGGGGGTGTGAGGAGAGGAGCAGTCTGTGCACCATGGAGAATGACAAAGAGGAGAGAGACAGAGTCTTTGCAGAGACTGTGCAGCAGAGAGACCTCAATCCCTGTGGAGCAGGGAAGGAGGGAGAGCTGGAGACCACCCCAGAGGAGCACTGAATGGAGAGTCCTGCCCAGGGGGAGGCTGGGGACTCGTGGTGCTGGAGGAAGGCTCCTTCTGAGCTGCAGGTCTGCAGCTACAGAGGTGGGACAGTGCTCTGGCAAGAGGTGAAGGAGCAAGCAGGGCTGGGGCAGGCTGGAGGAAGGCAGACAGGTCTGCAAAAATCTAAGGGAGAAAATGATTGCTGAACCCGGGGTTGAACCAGGGACCTTTAGATCTTCAGTCTAACGCTCTCCCAGCTGAGCTACTTCAGCCCTGCCCCAGCAGCCCTGGTCCCTGTGCCACCCATGCCAGGCCACAGGCTGGCACCCAGGAGGAGTGCTCCTCAGGGAGGTTCCCAGGGGAAAGCTGTGCCCAGCCCCAAGCAGAGGGGACCTGGCTCCTCCCTGACCCCAAGGCCAGGTGGGCTCCAGCTTTGGTGGAGGCCAGCTTACACTGGGCATGCCAAGATGTCTGTGGGCCTTGTACAAATGTGACAGTGGTGAAGGTAAATGGGCAGACCAGGCATGTGCAACTGCAAAGGCTGCCCGTGGAAGAAGCGTGGGGCTGGTGGAAGACCTTACCTCCTTCCCCAGGGAAGGCCTCCTCCCACCCTTTTGTCCCTGGCTCCACTTCACTCACTCCTTCATTCCCAACTCCTCTATCTCCTCCCTGCTGAGCAGCGCAGGGGGATGGGGAATGGGGGTTGTGGTGAGTCCATAACAGTTGCTCTCTGCTGCTCCTTCCCTCTAAGACTTTTCCCATGGGGTCCCTCCTATGGGCTACAGTCCTTCAAGACAAACCCGCTCCAGCATGGGCTGTCCTCCATCCAGCATTCTTTCAGGAATTGTCCAACATCTTCAGTGTTCGGTCCTCGACAGACTGCAGGGCTTACTTTCCCCACCATGGTCTTCTCCATGGGCCGCAGGGAAATACTGGCTCTACTCTGATATTCTTCATGGGCTGCAGGAAACTATCTGCTCTTGTGCCTGGAGCACCTCTTCCCCCTCCCTCTTCACCAACTTCCGTGCTTGCAGGGCTGTTTCTCACATTTTGTCTCCCTTACTCCTCTCCCATTCTGGCACTTGTGTCCTTTCTTAAATATGCTTTTGTAAAGGTCCCACCAGCTTCACTGATGGGCTCGTTTCTGTGCAGTGGTGGATCTGCCTGGAGGTGGCTGGAACCAGCTCTGTCTGGCAGGGAGGCAGCCCCTGGTGTCTTCTCACAGAGGACACCCCCGCATCCCCCCTGCTGCCAAACCCTGGACACCACCACCAATACACAGTGTAAATCTTTGTCTTGCTGAATGCCGTCCCCTTCCTCTTCCCTTATCCACAAATACAATTTACTCACTGGGGAGGAAGAGAGAGAGCAGAGAAGGCCTTGATGCTGTGCAAACATGGTTCAGCAATAGCTACACCATCGGTGTGTTGGCAACTCTGTTTTGGTGACAAATCCCAAACACAGCACCACGGGGGCTGCCATGAAGAAAATTAACTCCATCCCAGCCAAAACCAGTACAGTGTGCCTGGAAGAATGTTTCCAGGATTAGCTGCTCTATCTCCTTCCCAGGGAGAGAGGTGAGGCTGACTGGCCTGTAGTTCCCTGGGTCTTCCCTGGGCTGTCACTAATCACCTCCTGGTTTTCCATGTGCCTGAGCATAGTCTCCAGGAGGGTCTGCTCCATAATCTTGCCAGGCACAGAGGTGAGACTGACCAGCCTGTAGTTCCCTGGGTCTTCCTTTTTACCCTTCTTAAAAATGGGGGTTATGTTCCCCCTCTTCCAGTCGGCGGGAACTTCGCCGGACTGCCAGGACTTCTCAAATATGATGGAGAGTGGCCTGTCCGCTTCATCCGCCAGTTCCCTCAAGACCCGCGGATACATCTCATCAGGTCCCATGGACTTGTGCACCTTCAGGGTCCTTAGATATTCTCCAACCTGATCTTCTCTTCCAGCAGTCACAGGCTATTGCTACAGTGCCCTGAGCCCCCACGGCACGAAGCTAAAGGAGCAGAGGTCCCTCCGTCTCTGCACACAGGTCATGTGCTTCAGGCCCTGAAGGCCATCTTGGCAGACCTCCTCTGGACCCTCTCCAGTTCCTCTCCTCTCTTCCAGGAAAAGGAGCCCCACACCAGGACACACTGTTCCAGATTTGATCACAGCTGTGCTGAATCAAGGGAGGGAGGTATCTCCCCTCGTCTGGGTGGCCACGCTTTGGTGCATGCAGCCCCATAGGCAGCTGGTCTTGTTCATGGTGAGCATGCTCCACCGGCTCCCATGGCATCTCTTGTAGTGTCCATGGCCTTCTCCTCAGGGTCACTCCCCAGGCAGTCAGGTCCCAGCTTGCCCTGATGCATGGGCTTATTCTGCCCCCAATGCAGGACTGGGTACTTCTCCTTGAAAAACTTAGTAGGGTTTCTGTTGGCCAAATCCCAGAGTTTCTCAAGGTCTCCATAGACTGAAGCTTCATTGTGCCAGCTCTTAATACACGGGTGTAGGTGGCTCACCCTACCCAGTGACGCCTCTAACAAGGTGAGAGCACCAGGAATTACCAGGACAGATAATAAAAGGAGGTACTAGTTTATTGAACTTTCTGACCAAGGTAGGAATTCCCAGCACAGCCATCCCAGAAACACCCAACGAGGGCACTAGGCAAGCAAAGCCAGGGCCAGTGGGTAGAGGGGAAACAGGTGGGCTGTTTGTGTGGGAGGATCTGAGGAAGACCAAAGAGAAGAACTTGGGAGGGAGAGAAGGCGGCAAGACAAAATAGGAGGTAAAGCAAAGGTTCAGATGAGGGCTGTTTGGGGGCACCTGTGGAGCAGCCCTGAGCCTGAGCAGGGCAATCAGCCCGGCTGGGTACCCTTCTGATGTGCCTGTGCAGTAATGCACAGTGTGTGGGGAGCAAACAGGAGGAGTCAGGAGTCTGTGGGGAGTGTCTGAGCTGCTGTCTCATGGGGAGAACTGAGATGTGGTCAGACAGCAGACACCACTGGAGTGTGGCCATGGGTAGAGGCAGCCTCCTTAGTAAGGACGGGGCAGGTCAGTGATGAGGCGTTGCCCTGAAAGTGAACAAGCAGTGGAACTGCATGAAGTTCTGCCTAGTGACAGGTGATGAGCCAGGTGAGAGCTGATGGGTCGGGATTAACAGACAGACCAACATGGGTGACGCTGTAGTTGGTGTCTGCTATGGACCAACCTTATTAAGAAGAAGAAGCAGATGGGGCTTCTTCAGACACCTGAAAGAAGCTTCACATTCTCAGGCCTTGGCCCTCATTTTGGACTTCAGGCACTTGGCCATGGGCCTGGAGGCAGCACAGTAGGGCACAAAACACGCAGGAGGTTACTGGAGGGCACCAATAACCTCCTGAACATTCAGAGAAGGTGTTAAGAAATGCCAAGGCCCACCTCATGTTCAGTCTGGAAATTTAATCTGGATATAAAGACATCAAGAAAGAATTTGAGAATGATGCCAGCAGCAAGAGGAAGGCTAGGGAGCATGTGAGCCTGCTGCTAGATGGGGCAGGGACCCTGGTGACAAAGGACTCAGGAAGGGCCAAGGTACTCAATGCCTTCTTCATCTCTGTCTTTACTGGTGAGACCAGCCTTCAGGAATCCCAGGTCCCCAAGACCAGAGGGAAAGTCTCCAGTAAAGAAGGCTTACCCTTGCTGCAGGAATCACCGGTTAGGGAACATGTTAAGAAGAAAGGACATGCATAAGGCCATGGGACCTGAGGGGATGCACTCATGAGCATCGAGGGGGCTGGCTGATCTCATTGTAAGGCCACTTGAATTCATCTTTGGAAGGTCATGGTGATTGGGAGAGGTTCCTGAGGACTGCAAAAAAGCGAGTGCCCCTCCTATCTTGAAGAAAGGCACAATGGTGGATGTGGGGAGCTCTACCCTGTCTCCCCTAACTGAGAAGGTAGATTGGCTGAGCAAGTAGGGACTAGATAAGTGGAAAATGAGGCAGATGAACAACTGACTGAATGTTCAAAACAGCATAAAGTCCAGCTGGAGGACAGTCATCAGTGGTGCAGCTCAGAGGTTAGTACTGGGTCCCATTCTATTTAAGCTTTCCCTAATGTCCTGGAGGATGGGACCAAGGGCAACTTTGTGGGTGACAGAAAGCTGAGATGAATGACTGATACCCCGGATGGTTGCACTGCCATTCCGGGAGACCTGAACAGTCTGGAGAACTGGGCAGAGAGGTCCCTCATGAAGTTCAACAAAGGAAAAGACAAAACAAGTTTTTCACCATGGACAAGAACAATCCCATGGACCAGCTCAGGCTGGGGAGCAACTGGTTAGAAAGCATCTTTGAAGAGCAGGATGGGGCATCCTTGTGGGCAACAAGCTGTCCATGAGCCAGCAGTGTGGCTGCGTGGCAAAGTAGGTCTACAGCACCCTGGGCTGTGTTTGGAAGAGGACTGCCAGCAAGTCAAGAGAGGTGATCCTTCCCCTCTAGTCAGCCCTGGTGAGGCCACACCTGGAGTGCTGTGTTCAGTGGTGGGCTCCTTAGTATGAGAGTAAGTGATCTCCCTGTCCTTATCTCAACCCACAAGGTGCTTTTTTGTCTTTTCTCCTCCTGTCCTGTGTAGGAGAGGGAGTGATAGGGCAGCTTGGTGGGCACCTCGAGGCCAGCCAAGGTCAACCCACCACACAAGTCTTGGGACTGGAAATGTGGAGGGAAAAAAAAAAAAAAAGAAGGATAAAAATCAAAGAGAAGAAATATGGGAAGTATTCTGAAGATTTAGAAAGTTTGGAAGATTTTTAGATAATCACTTCAGGCAACAGGATCATTGGCATTATAAATTATGAACACAACTTTTGATTTCTCTTATTTTCCACAGGTTTGTACGCATGGCTTTAATTTCTAGAAAGCATCTTTTTTTCAAAAGACTTTTTTGGGCATGGTGGAGATGGAAGAGATTAATAGTCCTTAAAAAATAACCAAGAACACATAACGAAAACTGAAATATATCTTTTCACAGTGAGTGATAGCAACTGAGTTTAGTCCAAAATGAAGCTGTACAACTGTCTGGATGTGAAAAAGAGATACAGAAATTCCTTATCCTTTAAAAAAACCCCAAACAAACTAACAAAAAAAAAAACCCCAAAAAACCCAACAAATCACACAAACCAGTATTACAGCTTTCTTTTGGCCAGCAGAGAAGGAACAAAGAAATGAAGTAGGTGGCCTTCACTTTTCATCCCCACTGAGATTGCTTCACATCATAAACTCAAAAATTGTTTCCAGAAGTCTGTACTACAAGGCTGAATGTATTAGGAGGTGTTATTTTGTTGCCTTCCTATAAATCATAGCCAATGTAGAGAAAGAAGGGAGTGAAACCTTGTCCCTCTGCTCCCTTCTGAGCTGCAGAGGCTTAGGGTGAAGTCATACCATGGGTCGAGTGGTGAAGCTCTCACCAGAACTTCCCATGTGCAGTGTGGTTGTCACACCAGAGCTAAGCATCACAGGCCCTCATGCATGAAGGCAAGGAAGGAAGCCAGAGAAGATCTGGGACAAAGGGTGGATGGGGACACAAAGTCCAGAAAAGGCTTGCCCATGGCCCCATGTGAGATGTGACCCACTTGGCACCAATTGTCTGGGGGGGTGTAAAGTATGAGTTGAAGCAGTGGATAATGTTAGCACTACGGATAAAGACAGAATGTCAAAGAGACCTTCACTCTCCAGCTGTTGGTGGATAGGGTTCAGCTCCAATTTCCCACTCCTCAAGTCTACACAGAGCTTTTCTGATTTGACGTGCGGAGGATGTTCCATGGCCAAAGGTCTAGCACCATGCAGAAAGCCCTGAGATATGCACAGCATCTTCTCAGCACCAACAAATAGGACCTAATGTAGGCAACATCACACTCGTCTGGAGTACCATCCAGGGTGACGCCAACACTGAAAGTAGTTTCAGCATCCTCCATTTAGGCTACAGAAGTCCAACAACAACAACATCACCCCTCATGAACCACAGATATGCTCAACACAGACAGGGCATCCAACAAGCCATTCATCTCAGGTTAAAGTCAATATTTCCATTGGCTCAGTTTTCCATGCCAAGGGGCACAGAAAGACCAAGGTTGTGATGTTTCTTCAGCTGTCCTTGGCCATATTTGTCCTCAAGAATCACATAGAATCATAGAATGGTTTGGGTTGGAAGGGACCTTCAAAAGTCATCTAGTCCAACCCCCCTGCAATGAGCAGACACATCTTCAACTAGATCAGGTTGCTCAGAGCCCTGTCCAACCTGACCTTGAAAGTTTCCAGGGATGGGGCATCAATCACCTCTCTGGGAAACCTGTTCCAGTGTTTCACCACCCTCATCATAAAAAATTTCTTCCTTATTTCTGGTCTGAATTTAGCCTCTTTTACTTTAAAACCATTACCCTTTGTCGTATCGCTACAGGCCCTACTAAAAAGCCTATCCCCAACTTTCTTATAAGCCCCCTTCAAGTATGGAAAGACTGCAAGAAGGTCACCCTAGAGCCTTCTCTTCTCCAGGCTCAACGACCCTAACTTTCTTAGCCTGTCTTCATAGCAGAAGTGTTCCAGCCCTCTGACCATTTTTTGTGGCCTTCTTCTGGACCCACTCTAACAGCTCCATGTCTTTCCTGTGCTGAGGACTCCAGAGCTGAACACAGTACTCCAGGTGGGGTGTCCCCAGGGCAGAGCAGAGGGGCAGAATTACCTCCCTCAACAATCCGGCCACGATCCTTCTGATGCAGCCCAGGATACGGGTGGCTTTCTCGGCTGCAAGTGCACATTGCTGGCTCATGTCCATTTTTTCATCCTCGAAGTCCTTCTGCACAGGGCTGCTCTCAATCCCTTCATCACCCAGCCTGTATTAATATCAGGGAGTGCCCCAACCCAGGTGCAGGACCTCACACTTGGCCTTGCTGAATTTCATGAGGATCACATGGGCCCACTTCTCCAGCTTGTCCAGGTCCCTCTGAATGGCATCCTGTCCCTCAGGCATGTCAGCCACACCACTCAGCTTGGCAAGACTTGCCCTTGGTGAAGCCATGCTGGCTGTCTCGAATCACCTCCCTGTCCTCCGTGTGCCTTAGCATAGCTTCCAGGAGGATCTGTCCCAAGATCTTGCCAGGCACAGAGGGGAGGCTGACAGGTCACTAGTTCCCAGGGTCCTCCTTTCGACTCTTTTTAATAATTGGTGCAATGTTTCCCTTTTTCCAGTCACTGGGGACTTCCCCTGACTGCCATGACTTTTCCAATCTCATGGAGATTGGCTTGGCAACTACTTCAGGACTCTGGGATGCATCTTGTTGGGTCCCACAGACATATGTATGTCCAGGTTCCTCAGGTGGTCTCAAACCAGATCTTCCCTTCCAGTGGGAGGGACTTTGCTCCTCCAGTCCCTGCCTTGAGGCCCATCCTCTTGAAAGGTGTGGCAAGAGAGGTTGCCAGCAAAGACTGAGGCAAAAAATGTTGTTGAGTACCTCAGCCTTCTCCGCATCTGTTGTTGCCAGTTTGCCAGTTATGTTCATCAGCAGGGTGCACTTTCTTTGACCTTCCTTTTCTGGCTGACATACCTATAGAAGCCCTTCTTATTATTCTTTGTGTCCCTTGCCAAGTTCAGCTCTAGCTGCGCCTCGGCCTTCCTGACCCCATCCCTACACAACCAAGCAGCGTCCCTATACTTGTCCCAGGATACCTGTCCCTGCTTCCACTGCCTGTGCCCTTCCTTCTTGCCCTTTAGTCTTGGCTCATCCATGCTGGTCTCTTGCCTTCCTTTCCTGATTTCTTACACCTGGGGATCGAGAGCTCTTGCTCTCTATGGAAAGTGTCTGTAAAGATCTGCCAGCTCTGTTCTGCTCCCTTGTCCCTGAGGGACATTGCCCCAGGGGTCCTATTGACTAACTCCTTGAGCAGCTGGAAGTTTGCTTTCCTAAAATTCAGGGTCTTGACTTTACCCTTCACCTGTCCCATATCCCTCAGGAGGCAAACTCCACCAAGTGCATAATCACTGCAGCCCAGGCTGCCTCCAGTCTTGATGTCTCCAATTAGCTCACTTGCGTTGATGACCAACAGGTCCAGTAACACGTCCCCTCTGGTAGGGCTGTCTATTACCTGTCCTAAGAAGTTATCCTTGATGCACTCCAGGATACTCCTGGATTGCCTACAGCGCGCCATGCTACTTTTACAGGGTGGTTGAAGTCCCCCAGCATGATGAGAGCCTGCGAGAGTGATGCATCCAATCAGCTGTTGGGTAGTCAGGCAGAAGTGACATCAGAAGAACATGCCCATGTCCTGTGCCTACTGCTGTCCTCTCGGGTAGTCCCGCAGAAGTGACTTCACATGCATCGACCCCAGCCATGAGCCTGCTGCAAGCAGAGTCTCACCTGCAGAGACAAAAGGACATCATAATCAACGTCCAAGTGATGATCCTGCTGCTGGCCTATCTGGTATTGAGGCAGAAGTGATGTCATCATGAACATCCAAGCCAAGTGCCTGCTGGCCTTTCAATGTCCTCAGGCAGAAGTGACCTCAGAAGACTCAGCTGTGAGCCTTCTCTGGCCTATCACCTGCAGAGACAGATGTGACCTCACAATCCACACCCAAGTCTTTTCCCTGCTTCTGGCCTGTCAGGTACTCACACGGAAATGACTTCACAGTCACCTTCACAGCCACCTGCCTCTTACTCACCCATGAGATTCTGAGGCACAGATGAATTAATAGTAACTTCCCCACCCACCCCTTGCCTTGTGGCCTACAACCTCATCACACACATGTCATCTCATGTTCATCTTCCAGCTGGTCAATGACCTCACAGTCTCTGCATTCACTCTGCCTCCTGGGGGAAAAACAGCTTAGAGTGAGGGTTAGAGGACAGGTGGAAGGTTGGGGCCTTCAAGGGTGCTAGAGCTCAGGGGTTGCAGGTTTGTGTTGGCAGTTTGGGTTCAGGCAAACTCAAAACTCTGGTGAGAGTTTCTACTTCGTGCTCAGGGTAAGGCTAAGGGTAAGAGGTCCCCCTTTAGGGTTCGGGATCATGGTGAGGCTCAGGGTGAAGGTTTGTGATTCTGCTTAGAGCTTCCCGTAATTGATTTCAGGACTGGTCAGCTTTGTGGGATAGGGGGTTGGGTTAGGGCTAGAGGTGAGGGCCAGGGTTAAGGCTAGCATTTCAAGAGTAGGGACCTCACAGACAACAATCAAGTGCTGTCCCTTTCACATGCGCGTCCTTTGAGCTCCTCACACTCCCTTCTCTCTCTGATGAAACAGGCATCTCGAGCACCTCACAATGCTGCTCCTTCACCAACCAGCTTCCTCCAGCAGAAAGGACATCACAAGCTGCTCTCCAGCAATGTCACCTTTGCCTTCATCTTCCTCTTGCCCCTAACCTCTCACCTCATCTCCGCTCTCACCTGATCTCCCTGGCCTTTCCCTCACAATCCCTGCCCTCCTTCTAGCTCCTGGGAAACATGAGTTAGGCTTAGGAGTGGGGTTCAAGATGGGGGGGACAGGGGCATGGGACAGGATTAAGGACTGGGGTTAGGATTAAGCTTCAGGCATCTGGTGAGGGTTTCAGCTTTGGCATTGGTGCTCAGAGTAGGGCGAAGGATGAGAGCTCCAGGTTAGGCATTAGGGTGAGGGTACAGCAAAGGTTGAGGGTGAGCTGGGCAATGCCAGGTCGGAGGGGCCAGGGTGTGTGGGCACTCTGCGTGCTTCCACCCTCATGGTGACCAGAGGGAAACCTCAGCTGGTGATGACCAAAAGCATCCCCATTGCAATGGGCTGGGGATTAGCGCTGGGCACATGACAGGGCACATCCAAGGGGCTACACGAGACAGGAGGTCTCTGTCTCCTTTCTTTGTCATCCTGAAATCGCTGCCTCTGGTTTTCTGCTCTAATCAGCCCCCAGGGAGCCATGCTTTTCCTGAAGCAGTTTCATCACCCACAGCTCTTGGCAGCCTCTGCTAAACCTCCAGGAATCTTTATTCCTGCCATGGCGCTCCACACTCAGTGCCTTTCCCCTGGGAGCTTGTTAGTGTGCAGCCACTATAATGAGTTTATTCTTGCCTCTCAATTTCTGCACAGTTGCAGGGGGACTTTTAGGAGAGACTGTCTTCTAGGAAGAGTTTTGCTAATGTCAACAAGCACATCATATAACACAAGTCCATTTCCTTCTCAGTCATAACTCCCTAATACTTTCAAGATTGACAAATGATTTTTCATTTGACTGTAAAATGTTCCCACACAACACGCCAGCCCCATTTGCTAGAGATGGGCATGGCATCAGGAGACACAGCCAGCCAGGTAGATGTGACCACAGGAAGATGGGCAGGGAGGTCACTGGAGGCATGAGTTGGTGACAAGGCTCTGGGCAGGACATTTGGCCAAGAATAAGGCAAAGTGGATGCTGAACCTCTGCCAAAAAAAAAAAAAAAAAAAAAAAAAAAAATTGAGAGATTTCTTCACATTTAAAAAGACATGAGTACTTTTTCACCGGCTGAAATGATTGAATATTTCCAAGAAAGCAACTGTTTTTTTTTCCCAAGTCATGCCATAATGATTCTATGATAATGAGATTTTTGGGGATGTGTATTACAATTACTAGAAGAAATAAGGATCCTCCCAAGTACTTGTGGTGTCAGTACTCTGTTACACTGTGCACTGAAACTCACTCATCTTTCAGGTCTTTCCACCTGTCATATTGAAATGGACTGTGTCTAAAGACACCTTTTCAGCAGACTTTCCTTTGCTCTCAGGATTTACTCCTCCCCTTACAACTTTTTACTCAGATCCACTTGAGGAATGTGTTTTATTTTTTATTCAATTTTTCAAATTTAGGACGGTTCCTATTTCTATTTAGAGCCAGTCCTCAGGTTAAATTGGGTGGGAATTGCTGCGAAGGAGCTGTAACATTCAGCTGCAGACTCGGTGCAGAAGCCTGATGTAGGAAAAGAATGCCAGTCCCGAGCGGCCCCTGAGAGAAATGGTGGGGTTGGGGAGGTGCGGAGGAAGGTTGTCCAGGCAGTGTGGGAACTCAGGGAGACAGCTGGAGTGCCCTTTCCACACCTCCTTAGGAGATCCTCTGGTTCAGCATCAATTGGAGAAAGCTGCTGTCACTTCTGTAAACTGAAAAACTAAAAAGCCCTAAAATATCAAAACTCCTTTTTTTATTTAAGTGCTCATTGAATTTTTCCACTTTAAGTAGACTCCTGAAACCTCTCCAATTAGCTGTACAAGTCTGGAAACCCTGAAGAAAATTAATGGAAGGCACATAGCTCGTTAGGGCTTTTTGTGTTTTAATTAGCCCCATGGTATATTTGGTGCTGAGCCCTTGAACTTCAGATACTGTGAGGAGATTGAACCAATCACTCAAGGAGTTAAAATCAGAAGCAAACACCCAAGTATCTTGGAGTGTTAATTGGCCCCAGTGAGGGCCATTGCTGACAAAGCCTCCCCATGGATTTGTTAGAGCAGAAAATTGGAGGCTGTGATTACAGGTAGGCAAAGGCGCTGTGCAGGTGGATCTGATGCTGAGTAACGCCTTGATGTAGTTTATCAAGATGTGTCAGAGCTCTAATATGAACTGGAGTCAAAGGCAGACAAGTGGTACGCCACAATTGATCTCACCAATGCATTGTTCTCAATCCCCTTGGCAGTGGAGCGCAGGCCACAGTTTGTTTTCACCTGGAGGGGCAGCCAGTGCACCCCAGAGGTGGAAACAGAGTCCTACCACTGGCCACGGACTGATCCAGACTGCACTGGAACAGGGTGAGGCTTCAGAACACCTGCAATACGTTGACGACATCATGGTATGGGGCAACACAGCAGAAGAAGTCTTTGAGAAAGGGAAGAAAATAGTCTAAATCCTTCTGATATCTGGTTTCACCATTAAACAAAGTAAGGTCAAAGGACCTGCACAGGAGATCCAATTTTTAGGAATAAAATGGCAAGATGGACACCATCAGATCCCAATGGATGTGATCTAAAGAATAGCAGCCATGTCTCCACTGACCAGCAAAAAGGAGACTCAAGCTTTCTTAGATGTTGTGGGTTTCTGGAGAATGCATATCCGAAATTACAGTCTGGTCTAAGCCCTCTCTATCAAGTGACCCAGAAGAAGAAGGATTTCAAATGGGGCCCTGAACAATGACAAGCCTTTGAACAAATTAAACAAGAAACAGTTTATGCAGTAGCTCTTGGTCAGGACCAGATGTCAAAAACATGCTCTACAGTGCAGCCGGGGAGAACGGCCCTACCTGGAGTCTCTGGCAGAAAGCACCAGGGGAGACTCGAGGTCGACCCCTGGGGTTTTGGAGTCAGGGATACAGAGGATCTGAGGCCCACTACGCTCCGACGGAAGAGGAGATATTGGCAGCCTATGAAGGGGTTCGAGCTGCTTCAGAGGTGATTGGCACTGAAGCACAGCTCCTCCTGGCACCCTGACTGCCAGTGCTGGGCTGGATGTTCAAAGCGAAGGTCCCCTCTACACATCATGCAACTGATGCTACATGGAGTAAGTGGGTTGCATTGACTACACAGCAGGCTCAAAGAGGAATCTCCAGTCACCCAGGAATTCTGGAAGCGATCACGGACTGGACAGTAGATCAAGATTTCGGAATTTCACCAGAGGAGGTGACGTGTGCTGAAGAGGTCTCACCGTATAATAAACTACCAGAAAATGAGAAGCAATCTGCCCTGTTCACTGATGTGTCCTGTCACACTGTGGGAAAGCATCAGAGGTGAAACGTTGCTGTATGGAGTTCCTACATGATGAGTCGCAGAAGTTTCTGAAGGAGGTGAATCGAGCCAGTTTGCAGAGGTGAAAGCCATCCAGCTGGCTTTAGACATTGCTGAACTTCTCGTTCAGCATGTGGCCAACACTCTACCTCGATACTGACTCATGGATGGTGGCCAATGCCCTGTGGGGGTGGTTACAGCAGTGGAAGCAGAGCAACTGGCAACGCAGAGGCAAACCCATCTGGGCTGCCCCACTGTGGCAAGATATTGCTGCCCGGCTAGAGAACCTCATTGGAAAAGCACATCACTTAGATGCCCACGTACCCAAGAGTTGGGCCACTGAGGAACATCAGAACAACCAGCAGGTGGATCAGGTTGCTAAGATTGAAGTGGCTCAGGTGGATCTGCGCTGGCAGCATAAGGGTGAATTATTTATATCTTGGTGGGCCCATGACACCTCAGGCCATCAAGGAAGAGATGCAACATATAGTTGGGTTCATGATTGAGGGGTGGACTTAACCATGGATGCTATTGCAGAGGTCATCCATGAATGTGAAACATGCGCTGCAATCAAGGAAGCCGAACAGCAAAAGCCTGTTTGGTATGGAGGACAATGGCTGAAATATAAATATGAGGAGGCCTGGCAGATTGATTACATCACACTCGTACAAGCCCACCAAGGCAAGCGCTATGTACTTACCATGGTGGGAGCAACCACTGGATGTCTGGAAACATATCACGTGCCCCATGCCAATGCCCAGAACACTATCCTGGGCCTTGAAAAGCAAGTCCTGTGGTGACATGGCACCCCAGAGAGAATTGAGTCAGACAACGGGACTCATTTCTGAAACAACCTCATAGACCCCTGGGCCAAAGAGCATGGTACTGAGTGGGTGTATCACATCCCCTACCATGCACCAGCCTCTGGGAAAACTGAACGATTCAATGGGCTCTTAAAGACTACCTTGAGAGCAATGGGTGGTGGGACCCTCAAATATTGGGATACACATCTAGCAAAGGCCACCCGGTTAGTCAACACTTGGGGATCTGCCAATTGAGCTGGCCCTGCCCAGTCAAAACTCCCACGCCCTGCAGAAGGGGATAAAGTTCCTGTAGTGCACATAAAAAATACACTAGTGAAGACAGTCTGGGTTATCCCTGCGTCAGGCAAAGGCAGACCTTTTCACCCTTCTTGGAAATTGGGACAACATTTGCCAGCTTCCAGTCCACTGGGACCTTTCCAGACTTGTCATGTGGAAACCTGGTACCAAGGGATTGGACCCCTTGTGTGGAATGGCTTTGCTTCACAGCAGAGAAATACTGGGGTGGGTGGCAGGTGGCAACTTAAGGATGAATGAGGTTCCCACCAAGAGAGCAATGGCTGCAGCCCCCAAGGCCAGAGAGAAACGGGCCTGGGCTGTGCAGCCCTGGCAGGAGAGGGGGTTGCTGTCCCCGGTGACTCTGCAGCAGCGTGGGGCCTGTGGCAGAGGTGAAGCCGATCTCCAAGAAGGACAAGCTGCTGCTGACAAAGTCCCTAGGGGAGGACAGTCCAGCCACGCTGTGGACATCATGCGGGGGGCTGACTGGCTAGAGAGCAGCGCTGCAGAGAAGGGCCTTGGGGTCCCAGAGGATGACAAGCTGAGCAGGAGCCAGCAGTGCACCATCGTGGCAAAGGCCATCAGCCACCTCCCCTGGCCCCGTGGCAGTTCCCACCGCAGGGTGCTGCTGCAGAGCTCTGGGCACTCACACCAGAGCCCCGGCCCCTCTGAAGGACACAGCAGCTCCTGGGGGGCAGGGAGGCAGTTCAGCCTCCCCATCAGCCCAGGGCTGGTGCTGGCTCTGAGTGCACGAGCAAACAGAGGCCACTCAATCGCTGGCTCTCCTGCATTCATATTCTAGGGGACCCCTAACCCCAACAGCCTTTGCCCCTTCTCTGCCCCCACCAGCCCCACTCCCCAGCACAACACAAGAGTCCTGGCCCTGGGGGTCCTCAGGCAGCTCATGGATCTCTCCACTCTCCCCTCCCCGTGCCCGCTGGTGCCCCACTGACTCCCATGGCACTGTAGAGTCCTTGTTTGTGGATACATCAACTTAGTGCTTTACTTTGGGGGCAATTCTCCTTTAAGGGTGTTCCACTTTGTGTGTCTCCATTCATTCCCACCCCAGGGCACAAGGTGAGTCCCCATCCTCTCCTGACTCCTCCAAACTCGTATCCAGATACACTGCTATATGCCATCGGGCCTGTCATATGTGAAGAAGCCTGAGGATGTAATGGAGAGCTGATGGACCATCTCAACAGCAAATGGACACCTTTAAAACCAGAACTTTTGGGCCAATGGAACCCCATGGTACTGTGAGCTTAACCCCAAACACAGGGAGAACACAAGGAGAACAGACTCTTTAAAAGATCAATTCTTTGGATATTTCACTGGCAGTACTCTAGGGGAAGAGCCCAGGCTTCAGGTACTGCACCAAGAGATCCTCTTGATCTTGAAGGGCTGCGATTGAGCATCTCACATCTGACACAGTGCTGCACAAGGGTCAGACACAACAAAATCAAACCTCCAGACAAGTAATATAAACTAGAAAAGTAAATATAAGCAGGATTTTTTACAAGGGAAAAGTGCTGACTCCTGGTCTAAAATGAACTCTGGGACATGTGCAGAGAAATAGAGACAGGTTATTGTTGGTGAAATAAAAACCATTAAACATGTTTCCATAGCGAATCCTTGAGCTCCTTGTTCCTCATGCTGTAGATGACAGGGTTCACTGCTGGAGGTACCACGGATTACAGAACGGCCACCACCAGGTCCAGGGATGGAGAGGAGATGGAGGGGGGCTTGAAGTAGGCAAATATGGCAGTGCTGATAAACAGGGAGACCACGGCCAGGTGAGGGAGGCACGTGGAAAAGGCTTTGTGCCGTCCCTGCTCAGAGGGGATCCTCAGCACAGCCCTGAAGATCTGCACATAGGACAGAAGAATAAAAACAAAACAACCAAAGAATAAAGAGGAACTAACCACAATAAGCCCAGCTTCCCTGAGATAGTCTGAGTGTAAGCAGGAAAGTTTGAGGATCTGGGGAACTTCACAGAAGAATTGGTCCAGGGCATTGCCGTGGCAGAGCGGTATAGAAAATATATTGGCCGTGTGCAGCACAGCATAGAGAAACCCAGTGCCCCAGGCAGCTGCTGCCATGTGGACACAAGCTCTGCTGCCCAGGAGGGTCCCGTAGTGCAGGGGTTGGCAGATGGCAACGTAGCGGTCGTAGGCCATGACAGTGAGGAGAGAATACTCTGCTGACATCAGAAAGAAATAAAAAAAGACCTGAGAAGCACATCCTGTGTAGGAGATGGCCCTGGTGTCCCAGAGCAAGTTGGCCATGGCTCTGGGCACTGTGGTGGAGATGGAGCCCAGGTCGAGGAGGGAGAGGTTGAGGAGGAAGAAGTACATGGGGGTGTGGAGGTGGTGGTCGCAGGCGATGGCAGTGATGATGAGGCCATTGGCCAGGAGAGCAGCCAGGTAGATGCCCAGGAAGAGCCAGAAGTGCAAGAGCTGCAGCTCCCGTGTGTCTGCGAATGCCAAGAGGAGGAACTCAGTGATGGAGCTGCTGTTGTTGGTCATTTGCTGGTTCTTGATATGGGGCCATTGTCCTAAAAAGGAAAGGACAAGGAAAGCTATGACAGAGTTCTCTGAGGAAAGCCACTCCATTTTTCACAGAAATCCCACCCCATGTCCCCCAATTCCAAGGCATTTCCTCTCTTTGCTTTGTGCTGGCTGAGTGTGCTGTGAGGAGCAGGACCTCTGCCCCTGTGCTGCCAAGGAGTCAGCTCTGCCCTGCTGCAGTGAGTACATGGGAGCTGGTTCTTGGCTTCCCCAATGGTCACAAGGGCTGTCAGATGCAATTCACCCTTGATGGAAATGTTCAATATCTGCACTCACCACTCCAAAGAGACTGGGTGGCAGAAGAGAGGCTGAGCATGTTTGTTGTTGCTCTGTAGTTCTTTTGTTTCCATCATCACATCTGGTGAGTATTAGCTTTAGGGCCAAAGATCCTCTTTTTTACAACTGAAAGGGTGGATTGTTAGAAAAAGAGACGCAAAAGGTCTTGCTCCGTGCTTTTGCTTCTGCTACCTCGAGGTAGAAGATGATGACAGCATATACTGATTAGTGTTTAAAAAAAAAAAAAAAAAAAGGAAGCGCAACTAGGGTTTGATGAAAGCAGGAGAGTCCTATTTCAAAGGACAGATCTTAGAACTGGATCTTAGAACTGGACATGGCCTCTCTCAGACAGAAGCAAAGGAATCTGAGAGGAGACTGGCAACCCACGAGGGATGGCTCAGAAATCCCTGGGATCCTACAGGAGAGCTGTGCCTTTCTCGGGGGCAGCACAGAAGCTCGGTGGGACGGACAAAGAAGACATTCAGGAATCCTGAAGATGGGATGTCCTAAAGGCAGAGTCAGCTCATTGCTCAGCAGACAATGCCCAGCAGACATCTAGAGTGAGGGACCACAAGAGAGCAGCCTGAAGGCAGCCTAGCCCAGGGCTTGGCTGCAGTTTCCTCCCACTCCCTGCCCATGTCTCTGCTGCCTGGAGCTGTCCCTGCCAGGAGCTGGTGCTCTGCCCACACCTCTCCTCCCTGTCCCTGCTCACAGAGCCCATCCCACCCTCTGTGTGCTCAGCTCTGCCCTGCAGACACCTCCTGGTACCAGGGCCCTGCCCAGGGGCACCTCTGTGTTGGCAGGTCTTAAGGAGAAGAGCAGATCAGCCCTGAAGAGACCACAAAGGTGATGTTGATGCTTTCTGTAGGCAGAGGAAAGGGTGAAGTGACTTTATCAGGTGCCTTGAAAAACCTGTTCATCACTCACTGTAATGCTGTAGGAGTCTGACTCTTGTGTAAACCTGACAGCTCCATCACTGTTTCCTCCTACCATCACAGCAGGGAATTGAAAGCACCAACCCTGGGAAGCACCTTCACTCACAGGTACCTTCTTCCTTGATAATCTTATTAAAAAGTTCCCTGTGAAATATCCCGGGGGCGATCTGGAGCTGTAATCAGGGCTCACAAAGACCCCTCTCAAGAGCAGAAGGACCCTGCCCTGCCCTGCCCTGCCCTTCCAGGGGGTCGCTCCTTCCACCCACAGCTTCTCCCTGCAGTGCCCTGGGCAGCTCCCCGGGCAGGCTGAGTGCTGACCCTGGCAGGTGGCAGAGTCCCTGCCCCGGCACACAGCCCCTGGGCTGCAGGGACCCTGCTCTGAAGGACACAACTGGGCACCCCTGGCTGCACACCTGCATTCACAGCCACTCAAACTGTGAGCTGTGGGCTCTGCCAGCTTGAGGAGATGCCTCCAGGAACCGCATCGGCATTGCCCTGCACCCAGAGACTTACCATGTCAAGGGCTCTGAAGATTTCTCCTTCCCTGAGCTCTCAGCAAGCCTCCCATTTCCAACTGCCTTGAAGCTCTCTCTGCCTCGCTGTTCTCCCCTCGGTGCCTGCAGGCAGAGCCCTCAGCCCTGCTGTGCTCTGCAGAGGAGCTGCTCCTGGCCAGAGATGTCTCTCTGCAGCACAGCCCACTTGCCATGAGCTCCTTTATCCCAGGAGACCAGCAGCAGAGGCCCAGCCCAAGGCGGCATGGTAATGACCCCTCTGGTGGGTTTGGGGATGAGTCCATGAAGCTCAGACCCTGAGAGGAAGCTGATGAAACCTCTCCAGAAGTCACAGTCCGATGCAAACTCCACAGTTTCTTGGAGCATTAATGGGTCCCCCTGAGGGCCATCCCTGACAAAGCAACTCTGGGGCTGGTTAGAGCAGGCAAGTGGAGGCAGTGATGACAGGTAGGCAAAGGCAATGGCAAGGTGGCTCTGATGCTGAGTAATCCTGGGTGTGTTTCATCAAGCCAAAGGGCCATGCCCTGGCCCCCAGCCCCTGCGAGGGGAGACCCTGTCCCTCACACGTGTCTCAGGGCTCTTCCTGGGGCAGGGTGTTGTGGGGACGTGCAATGCCAAGTGCAGGACAATGGTACGACACCTCCCAGGCCTTTGAGTGGAGACAAGGAGGCCATGAGGCCCTCGTGCTGTAAGGATTAGGTGTCTCCTGGTAGGCCTTGCTGACCCAGACAACAGCCACAGCCAATGGGAGCAAGACCTCAGCTCTGTTGGGGGCTTTTGAATTTGTCATCTCCCTTGACCATCTCCACCACAGGTTGTCCTATGGTGTCCTATGCCTGCATCTGTTTCCCTGAAGGCTGTGGACATCCACTGTGCTTGCCAACCTTGCTCTCACTTGAGCATCTTCCTACCCTTACTGATATCTCTCCATCCTCAGGGGCTGTGTGTTGAAATACAAAGCTTTTGCTAATCCAGACTCTTTCTGGGTGGCCTCTTGTACCACAGAACTGCACTTGGAGTGATGTTTTGTGTAACTCAACGTGACATGAAATCCTCATGCCCAGTCTCAACTTCCAAAGCTTCCCTTTGTGCCATTATTTCTTTCTTGTGTTGCTTTCCAATGTTGAGAAAAACTCCACCATCTCTGAAACCACACTTCAACCAGTCTCAGGATGGTCTGGGTGGCCATGGTCATCCTAATGCAGACCTGTATGCAGGTGGCCTTGTTCATAGTGAACATGCACCAATGGCTTGTATGGTGTCCCACGTAGCGCCCAGACCCTTCTCCTCAGGGTCACTGCTCAGCCGGTCAGGTGCAAGCCTGCCCTGATGACCGAGGTTACTCTGCCTTCTAATGCAGGACTGGCCACTTCTCCTTGTAACCCTCAAGAGGTTTGTGTTGACTAGCATCTCAAAGTACCTCAGGTCCCTCTGGACTGAAGCTCCATTTGGTCAGCGGTTAATGTTTGTGTGCGGGTGGCTCACCCTGATGGTGGTGGGGTCTCACAAGAGAGCAGCATGAGGAGTTGCAGGGCTCTACAGACCCAGGTAGGAATTGCCATGAACACCACCTCCAAAAACACCAAATGAGATTACAAAACCAGCAAAACGAGGGCCAGCAGATGTGTTTGGTTTGTGTGGCAAGGTTTTGGTAGCAGGAGGAGGGGAGGCTACAGGGATGTCTTCTGTGAGAAGATGCCCGTGACAGTAATTAGTGAATGATCTCGCCTTGTCCTTATCTTGACCCCTGAGCCTTTCGTTATATTTTCTCTCCCCTGTCCAGCTGAAGAGGGCAGTGACAGAGCGGCTTTGGTGGGCACCTGACGTCCAGCCAGGGTCAACCCACCACAACTGGGAGCACTGGTGTGGCACTGGGAGCACTGGAGGGAGCCTGTGAGCAGCTCTAGTAGAAATGGAGCCTAGAAATGTAGACTAGAAATGGAGTAGAAATGGAGACTAGAAGCACCGCGGGGAGCCTGGGAGTGGCTCTGGGGGCACTGGGGGGGATCCAGGGAGCCATAGTGGGAGAACTGGGGTGGCACTGGGACCAGTGGGGGAGACAGGGAGCCACCCTGGGTGCACTGAGGTGGCAGTGGCAGAACTGGGAGGGGAGCCAAGGAGCCCCACTGGGAGAACTGAAGAAGCACTGGGAGAAACAAAGAGTGGCACTGGCTGCACTGCAGTGGCACTGGGAGCACTGGGCTGAGGCAGGGAGCCGAACTGGGAGCACTGGGGCAGAACTGGGGGGACTAGGGGGACCGAGGGAATTGCTCTGCAAGTACTGGGGCGGTACTGGGAGCACTGGGGGAAGCCAGTGAATGGCACTGGGAGAACTGGAGTGCAACTAGGAGCACTGCAGGGAGCCTGGGAGCTGGACTGGGAGCACTGGGGTGGCTCTGGGAGAACTGGAGGGAGGGGGGGAGGAGGGCAAAGAGCCCCACCAGGTTCACTGTGAGGAGCCAGGAATCCACACTGGGAGCACTGGAGTGGCAGTGGGAGCCCTGCGGTGAGCTAGGGAGCAGCACCGACAGCACTGGGGTGGCACTGGGAGCACTGGAGCGGCACTGTGATCCACACTGGCAGCACTGGGGCAGAACTGGGAGCACTGGAATGAGCCAGGAAACCACACTGGGAGCACTGGGGCAGATCTAGGAGAACTGGTAGGACCGGGGAGCCACACTGGGAGCACTGGGGAAACACTGGGAGCACTGTGGCTGCACTGGGAGCTCTGGGGTGGCACTGGGAGCTGTACTGAGAGTACTGGGGAGATACTGGGAGAACTTGGAGGAGCCAGTAATCGGCACTGGGAGCACTGGTGTGGAACCGGGAGCACTGCAGGGAGCCAGGGAGCTGCTCTGGGAGTACTGGGGCACCACTGGGAGAACCGGGGCAGCACTCTGATCCTCACTGGCAGCACTGGAGTGTCACTGGGAGGACTTCTCACCTCTGTGCCTGGCAAGATCATGGAGCGGATCCTCCTGGGAACTGTGCTCAGGCACATGGAAAACCAGGAGGTGATTGGTGACAGCCACCATGGCTTCACTAAGGGCAAACCCTGCCTGACAAAGTTGGTGGCCTTCTACGATGGGGTTACAGCGTTGGTGGATAAGGGACGAGTGACCGCCGTCACCTACCTGGACTTGTGCAAGGCATTTGACACTGTCCCACATGACATCCTTGTCTCTAAATTGGAGAGACATGGATTCGATGGAGGGACCACTCGGTGGATAAGGAATTGGCTGGATGGTCGCACTCAAAGACTTGTGGTCAACAGCTCAATGTCCAAGTGCAGACCAGTGACGAGTGGTGTTCCTCAGGGGTTGGTATTTGGACCGGAACTGTTTAACATCTTTGTCGACGACATGGACAGCTGGATCGAGTGCGCCCTCAGCAAGTTTGCCAACAACACCAAGCTGTGTGGTGTGGTCGACACGGTGGAGGGAAGGGATGTCATCCAGAGGGACCGTGACAGGCTGGAGAGGTGGGCCCGTGCGAACCTCATGAAGCTCAACAAGGCCAAGTGCAAGGTCCTGCACATGGGTCGGGGCAATCCCAAGCACAGCTACAGGCTGGGTGCAGAATGGATTGAGAGCAGCCCTGAGGAGAAGGACTTGGGGGTGTTGGTTGATCAAAATCTCAACATGAGCCGGCAATGAGCGCCTGCAGCCCAGAAAGCCAACCATGTCCTGGGCTGCATCAAAAGCAGCGTGACCAGCAGGTCGAGGGAGGGGACTCTGTCACTCTGCTCTGCTCTCATGAGACCCCACCTGCAGTACTGCGTCCAGCTCTGGGGACCCCAGTACAAGAAAGACATGGAGCTGTTGGTGTGAGTCCAGAGGAGGCCAGGAAGATGATCAGAGGGCTGGAGCATGTCTCCTGTGAAGACACAGTGAGAGAGTTGGGGTTGTTTAGTATAGAGAAGAGAAGGTTCTGGGGAGACCTAATTCTTTCTAGGTCTTCCAGTACCTGAATGGGGCCTACAGGAAAACTGGAGAGGGACTGGTTATCAGGGAGTGTCGTGATAGGACAAAGGGGAATTGGGTTTAAGCTAAAAGAGGGTAGATTCACACTAGATGTTTGGAAGAAATTCTTCATTGTGAGGGTGGTGAGGCACTGGAACAGGTTGCCCAGAGAAGCTGTGGATGCCCCATCCCTGGATGGTTTGAAGGCCAGGTTGGATGGAGCTTTGGGCAGCCTGGTCTAGTGGAGGGTGTCCCTGGCCATGGCAGAGGGGCTGGAACTAGATGACCTTTGAGGTCCCTTCCAACCCAAGCCATTCTATGATGATTCTATGATGATTCTAACAGAAGGAGATATTCAGAAAGCTGGTCAAAATCTCCTTTTATGAAGGAAAAAGAAACAAACAAACAAACAACCCCCCCAACACCAGTTTAGACTTAAACAACAGATGAGCAGAGCTTTAAGTGATGTGGAGGGAAGTGATGCCATCTGTCCCAGGTAAGTTTTTGTACTCCAGTGACAGAACAGAGTGGGGTAAATTCAGTGTTATAATCACAGTTAGTTCCTTGGCAGGTAGAACTGGTGGAGAATTTTTATTGTCATTCCTGTTCTGTCTAGTGAGAGGGTGCATACAGAGTGCGTATAACAGAAAGAATCTCAGAAGATTATGAAAAAGTGAAAGATTTGAAACAGGGAAGAAACATCTGAATAGAATAGAACAGAACAGAACAGAACAGAACAGAATAGAACAGAATAGTTCGAGCTGGAAGGGACCATCTATTCCAACTGCAGAACAGGGCTGATATCACTCAAGCCGTTAAAGATCAAAGGGGCTTTGGATTATTGGGTGTGCGGTCACTGGTGTGTACATGTTCTGGCAGGGGCTTTTCCAAAGGCAACCATCACCTCAGCTGATGTACCTCCACTGTGAACTTATCCACAGGTCACTGTCCATTTGACTCCTGTTCACACGGGTGTTTTAGCAAGTTCCCTTGCTGCCCCCGAAGCTACTCGCTGGTGGGAGCAGAGTGGAGAAAAGAAGAGATGAGATGCCCTGCAGGACTTCATGCTTACAAAGAAGGAAGAGCTGGTCAGAGATGTAACAGTCAGGGGTGAGAAAGTAGAGTGTAGGATCCTGAGAGAAGGGAAGAAGGCCAAGAGCAGGACTTGAGGAGAGCAGAAGCTGACCTCCTGGCCGCCATGCTTGGAAGAATCCCATGGGATATGGCCCTGCAGAGAAGAGAGTTGCAGAGAGCTGTTTGATGCGCCTAATGCAGAAAGTCAAGAAAAGGTGGCCAGAGGAAGGCATGGATGAGAAAGGAGCTCCTGACAAAAACCAGGCATGCAGAGGAAGCACAGAGAAGGTGGAAGGTGGCTGCCTTCCAGCCTCAATGGTGCTGTGCTGCTGGGCTGGAGAGAATCATTTGTACGTGCGTGTCTGTCTGTACATGGGGGAACTGGGGAGCTGAGGTGATCCTGGGGCCAGCTCCTCTATAGACGGAAGGTCTAAGACCATCTCCTGGAGGGATCCATGTTGTCTGTGTGTCTACACAGCTATACATTTTCCTCTAATATCACCATGCGTACAAACAGCCCCACCCTCCTTTCTCCTTTCTCCACTGACCCTGGTTTGGCTTGCTCTGTACCCTCCTTTGGTGTTTTGCAGACTCTCTTCATGGCAATTCCTACCTGGGTCTGTAGAGATCTGCAGCTCCTCATGCTGTTCTCTTGTGAGACTACACCACCATCAGGGTGAGCCACCCGCACACAAACAGTAACCGCTGACCAAATGGAGCTTCAGTCCAGAGGGACCTGGAGAAACTCGGGGATTTGGCCAAAAGAAACCTCGTGACGTTGACAAGGAGAATTGGCCAGTCTGGCCTCAGGGAGAAGAACCAACGTGTACATCAGGGCCAGCTGGGACCTGCTGTGCTGAGGAGGGACTCTGAGGAGAAGGGCCTGGCAACTGCAAGGGACACCATCCGAGCCAGGGGTTTCTGCTCACTGTGAAGAAGGCCACTTGCATACGGGGCTGCGTTAGGATGAGCATGGTCACCCAGAGCAGGGCAGTTCTTCTGGCCCTTGACACCGCACTGGTAGGGACCCCCACACATGGCTTTGTCCCAGTTCTCGGCTCCCTCTTTTGCTGGAGCTGGGAGGAGCTGGAGAGTGGCCAGAGGAGATGTGGCCAGGTGGAGTTTGGGGCCTTAAGCAGATGGGCTGTGTGGAGGGGCTGAGAGACCTGGGCTTCTTTGACCCCTTTGCCCAGTGGTGGAGAGGCTCAGGGCAGTCTAGGAGTAGCCTGAGACTGCTTGAAAGGTGGTTTCAGAGATGGTGGAGCTTTTCTGAAAAGTGGTAATATCATGAGAAAGACAAGATGCCACCAAGTGCATCTTGGGAGGTTGAGATGGGACACGAGGAGAAAGAAATGTCCCTGCAAGTGCAGTTCTGTGGTACAAGAGGCCACCCAGCAAGAGTCTGGATTAGCCAGAGCTTTGCCTTTCAATGAAGAGTCTGTGAGGATGGAGAGATATCAGTAAGGGTGGGAAGACACTCCTGGAAAAGCAGGCTGGGTGTCCAGAGCCTGCAGGGAAAGAGGTGCAGGTGTGGGACACCGTAGGACATGCTGTGGTGGAGACATCTGGGGGCAGTGGCAAGGCTGAAAGCCCCCAACACAGCCAGGACCCATGGACTTATGTGTGTCTGGTTTGTTTAACTGGTCCCTACCCTGAGACTCCTGCACCAAGCGTTAAGTCTTCCTTCCTCCAGATTCCCCTCTGGTCTCAGGGCCCTGGGATGCCTGATGGCTACTTTTTGCAGTGAAGACTAAGATGAGGAAAGCACTGAGTGTCTTGGGCTTTTCCATATCCTTTGTCATCAGGGCCTGTGGCCCATGTATCAGTGGGCCCACATTTTCCCTAGTCTTGCGTCTGTTCTCTCTGTACCTGTAGAAGCCTTTTCTTGTTTTTCTTCAGGTCCCTGACCAGATGTCATTGCTTTAACCCAGCCGGCAGCTGAGCACCTCACAGCAGCTCGCTCGCTCCCCCACAGCAGGATGTGGGAAAGAATTGGAAGTGTCAACGTAAAAACTCATGGGTTGAGATAAAGACATTTTAATAGGTAAAGCAAAAGCCACACGTGCAAGCAAAGCAAGACAAGGAATTCATTCCCCACTTCCCATCAGCAGGCAGGTGTTCAGCCATCTCCAGGAAAGCAGGACTCCATCATGCGTAACGGTGACTTGGGAAGACAAACGCCATCACTCCAAATGCATCTCTGCATGCTTAGGAAGTTGTCACTCATGTCCTCCAGAAGCCTTCTGGATGGCTTGTGCCCTGCTATGTTGCCCCTCAGGCAACTACCAAGGTGGTTCCATTCCCCATGAGGACCAGCGTGTG